>NW_027507718.1:450608000-450705500 GCF_037356315.1 Lithobates pipiens | reverse complement strand
TACAGAGAGAGAGACCGCTTGACACTGCCTGTACAGAGAGAGAGAGAGAGACCACTTGACACTGCCTGTACAGAGAGAGAGACCGCTTGACACTGCCTGCACAGAGAGAGAGAGACCGCTTGACACTGCCTACACAGAGAGAGAGAGAGACCCCTTGACACTGCCTGCACAGAGAGAGAGAGACCGCTTGACACTGCCTGCACAGAGAGAGAGAGACCGCTTGACACTGCCTGCACAGAGAGAGAGAGACCGCTTGACACTGCCTGCACAGAGAGAGAGAGACCGCTTGACACTGCCTGCACAGAGAGAGAGAGAGAGAGACCGCTTAAAACTGCCTGTACAGAGAGAGAGAGAAAGAGAGAGACCACTTGGCACTGCCTGTACAGAGAGAGAGAGAGAGAGACCGCTTGACACTGCCTGCACAGAGAGAGAGAGACCGTTTAAAACTGCCTGCACAGAGAGAGAGAGAGACTGCTTGACACTGCCTGTACAGAGAGAGAGAAAGAGAGAGACCGCTTGATACTGCCTGTACAGAGAGAGAGAAAGAGAGAGACCGCTTGATACTGCCTGTACAGAGAGAGAGAGAGAGACCGCTTGACATTGCCTGTACAGAGAGAGAGAGAGAGACAGAGACCACTTGACGCTGCCTGCACAGAGAGAGAGAGAGACCGCTTGACGCTGCCTGCACAGAGAGAGAGAGAGAGACCGCTTGACACTGCCTGCACAGAGAGAGAGAGAGACCGCTTGACACTGCCTGCACAGAGAGAGAGAGAGACCGCTTGACACTGCCTGCACAGAGAGAGAGAGAGAGACTGCTTGACACTGCCTGTACAGAGAGAGAGAGAGAGAGACAGCTTGACACTGCCTGCACAGAGAGAGAGAGAGACCGCTTGACACTGCCTGCACAGAGAGAGAGAGAGAGAGAGAGACCGCTTGACACTGTCAATTAGGGGGTTAAAACAGGCATATAGGAAATGTAATATCACCTTCTCTGCCTGTCACTTTTCAGTGGAGTGGCAGTGCCTGCTGCAAGTGAATACCAGCCTTTGGGCTCACACTGGTGTACTGGCAGTTTTCCATTAGTGATGGCCGAACGGTTCGCCCGGCGGTCGTTTCGCGGCGAATTTCCGACTTTCGCCGTCCGCGGGTTCGAACGCCTTTTTCCGTCGTTCGCCCCGGCGGACTTACGTGTTTAATGTATACAAGAACTTTAACCTTTCGTGACACGTTTATCATGTGTTACAGGACAACCAATTGAGACATGACAGCTCATGGACACTTGGACATTCCCCCTAACCTATAAATACACCCGATCCGGTGGCCATTTTACATTCTTTCTTCTGTCACTGTAGGGAAAGGATCCTGTGTGGAGTAGGGACAGAGAAAACGCTAGCTATTTGGTACACAAAAGTTCTTTTCAGGACTGGTATAGGTGTTAGGTCAGCAGCCTGAGTTTCTTTTGTCAGTTTAGATAAAGGGACAGAGCGCTGTATGCTGCTATTTTAGGGACAGCTCAGCCAGATTAGTCTTTCTTCATCATCATCATCATCATCATCATTAGCTGTTACTATCAGGTCCACAAAAGAGCTGTTCCAGCTAATCGTTCCAGCCTACTCTTTTTTGCCAATTTGTATAGGGACAGGCAGGAAGCAGTGTGTCAGGCAGTGAGGATAATTTTAAAGACTTGCTGTTACTATTAGTTCCACAAAGGTTCTTTTCAGGACTGGTATCAGTGGTACGGTAATAGGCTTGTACACGTATAATATTCTTTCTTCCAAATATAGAAAGAATATTATACTTGACTGCTGCCCTTCTGCTGCAGTCTGCTAATCATTCACAACTCACTTGTTCCACAAAAGTTCTTATAAGGACTGGTAACTTGGTCTGTCTAGGGTGCTACGGTACATAGGCTTGGGTGCGGTACAGTCTGCTGTTCTGTAAGGACCGCTATCGGTCCACAATAGATAGGGTTGCCGTGCACTACTGCTGACCGCTGCCCTATACTGCAGCAGTCCTTCAGCGGTATAGGGACTGACGCACAGTCTGCTAAACACTAATACACAACCTGCTTGGTCCACAAAAGTTCTTATAAGGACTGGTAACTTGGTATAGGGTGCTACGGTACATAGGCCTGAGTGCGTTACAGTCTGCTGTTCTGTAAGGACCGCTATCGGTCCACAATACATAGGGTTGCCGTGCACTACTGCTGACCGCTGCCCTATACTGCAGCAGTCCTTCATTGGTATAGGGACTGACGTACAGTCTGCTAATCACTAACACACAACCTGCTTGGTCCACAAAAGTTCTTATAAGGACTGGTAACTTGGTATAGGGTGCTACGGTACATAGGCCTGAGTGCGTTACAGTCTGCTGTTCTGTAAGGACCGCTATCGGTCCACAATACATAGGGTTGCCGTGCACTACTGCTGACCGCTGCCCTATACTGCAGCAGTCCTTCATTGGTATAGGGACTGACGTACAGTCTGCTAATCACTAACACACAACCTGCTTGGTCCACAAAAGTTCTTATAAGGACTGGTAACTTGGTATAGGGTGCTACGGTACATAGGCCTGAGTGCGTTACAGTCTGCTGTTCTGTAAGGACCGCTATCGGTCCACAATACATAGGGTTGCCGTGCACTACTGCTGACCGCTGTCCTATACTGCAGCAGTCCTTCAGCGGTATAGGGACTGACGCACAGTCTGCTAAACACTAACACACAACCTGCTTGGTCCACAAAAGTTCTTATAAGGACTGGTAACTTGGTATAGGGTGCTACGGTACATAGGCCTGAGTGCGTTACAGTCTGCTGTTCTGTAAGGACCGCTATCGGTCCACAATACATAGGGTTGCCGTGCACTACTGCTGACCGCTGCCCTATACTGCAGCAGTCCTTCATTGGTATAGGGACTGACGTACAGTCTGCTAATCACTAACACACAACCTGCTTGGTCCACAAAAGTTCTTATAAGGACTGGTAACTTGGTATAGGGTGCTACGGTACATAGGCCTGAGTGCGTTACAGTCTGCTGTTCTGTAAGGACCGCTATCGGTCCACAATACATAGGGTTGCCGTGCACTACTGCTGACCGCTGCCCTATACTGCAGCAGTCCTTCATTGGTATAGGGACTGACGTACAGTCTGCTAATCACTAACACACAACCTGCTTGGTCCACAAAAGTTTTTATAAGGACTGGTAACTTGGTATAGGGTGCTACGGTACATAGGCCTGAGTGCAGTACAGTCTGCTGTTCTGTAAGGACCGCTATCGGTCCACAATACATAGGGTTGCCGTGCACTACTGCTGACCGCTGCCCTATACTGCAGCAGTCCTTCATTGGTATAGGGACTGACGTACAGTCTGCTAATCACTAACACACAACCTGCTTGGTCCACAAAAGTTCTTATAAGGACTGGTAACTTGGTATAGGGTGCTACGGTACATAGGCCTGAGTGCGTTACAGTCTGCTGTTCTGTAAGGACCGCTATCGGTCCACAATACATAGGGTTGCCGTGCACTACTGCTGACCGCTGCCCTATACTGCAGCAGTCCTTCATTGGTATAGGGACTGACGTACAGTCTGCTAATCACTAACACACAACCTGCTTGGTCCACAAAAGTTCTTATAAGGACTGGTAACTTGGTATAGGGTGCTACGGTACATAGGCCTGAGTGCGTTACAGTCTGCTGTTCTGTAAGGACCGCTATCGGTCCACAATACATAGGGTTGCCGTGCACTACTGCTGACCGCTGCCCTATACTGCAGCAGTCCTTCATTGGTATAGGGACTGACGTACAGTCTGCTAATCACTAACACACAACCTGCTTGGTCCACAAAAGTTCTTATAAGGACTGGTAACTTGGTATAGGGTGCTACGGTACATAGGCCTGAGTGCGTTACAGTCTGCTGTTCTGTAAGGACCGCTATCGGTCCACAATACATAGGGTTGCCGTGCACTACTGCTGACCGCTGCCCTATACTGCAGCAGTCCTTCATTGGTATAGGGACTGACGTACAGTCTGCTAATCACTAACACACAACCTGCTTGTTCCACAAAAGTTCTTATAAGGACTGGTAACTTGGTATAGGGTGCTACGGTACATAGGCTTGAGTGCGGTACAGTCTGCTGTTCTGTAAGGACCGCTATCAGTCCACAATAGATAGGGTTGACGTGCACCACTGCTGACCGCTGCCCTATACTGCAGCAGTCCTTCAGCGGTATAGGGACTGACGTACAGTCTGCTAAACACTAATACACAACCTGCTTGGTCCACAAAAGTTCTTATAAGGACTGGTAACTTGGTATAGGGTGCTACGGTACATAGGCTTGAGTGCGGTACAGTCTGCTGTTCTGTAAGGACCGCTATAGGTCCACAATAGATAGGGTTGACGTGCACCACTGCTGACCGCTCACCTATACTGCAGCAGTCCTTCAGCGGTATAGGGACTAAGAGTTTTGTCACAGGGTCATTTAAAAAATGACATGCAGAGGAAGAGGCAGGCCCTTCCGCAGGGGTGGTAGGGGTAGGGCAGGAGCAACAGGCTTGAGCCAAAGTGGGAAGTTGCAGAAGGTGCGTTCAATTACTTTAAAGGATGCACCAGACTTGGTTGAGTGGCTCGCTCAGCCTTACTCTTCTGCACCCTCCTCATCCTCTCGATCTGCACCCTCTTCTTCACTCTCTGCTATGTGCACCCCCAAAGACACTACCACCAACAACACGACCACCACCACCACCACCACATACCTTCCGCTTGAGTCACTGGAATTATTTTCCGATCCATATCAAGAGGACATTTCTGATGCGCAGCCACTCTTGGTATTGGATCAGGAAGAGGAGGTAGCAACAAGCGCTACTCAGCAGTCTGACGCCAGTACCCAGATCAGCCCAAGGAGGAGGTTGGTCCCCGGTGTTGCTGCCTACTCCGAGATCTCTACTTATAGCGGTGGGGAAGGTGACGTTGATGATGACGTGTCTAGTGATGTCACGTGGGTGCCCACAAGAGAGGAAGAGGAGGGGAGTTCAGAGGGAGATATGGACCAGCAGATAGGGAGGAGAAGCAGCAATGACTTACATTGCACAGCAGGGACAAAGCAGACTGCAAATGTATCAGGAGCGAGTCATCGACCATGTACGGTCACATCTGGCGCTCCCAGGACACCGGCACATGGCTCCGCAGTGTGGGCTTTTTTTAACGTGTCCGCTGCTGACAATAGCGTTGCCATCTGCAATCTTTGCAGTCAACGCGTTAGTCGCGGTAAGCCCAATACTCACCTAGGGACGACCGCCTTAAGAAGGCACATGAGCAGCCATCACCGAGCCCAGTGGGAGCAACGGAACACACAAAGCCACACTGCAGGCTCTCACCGTCCAGCCTCGTCTTCTACTTCTCCTTCTCCTCTCTCCTCACAATTGTCCTCCACTCCACCTTCCATCACGCCAAGCTCACATTTTTCTGCAAAAAGGCAGGCTTCCGTGGGCCTAATGTTTGAGCGTAAAAAAATGATGACGCCGGATAACCCTCTTGCCCAACGGTTGGCGGCTGGCTTGTCAGAACTCATAGCCCGCCAACTACTGCCATATAAACTGGTGGACTCGGAGGCCTTTCGCAAATTTGTGGCCATTGGAACACCACAATGGAAGGTCCCAGGAAGGAAGTATTTCTCAGAGAAGGGCATCCCAGAGCTATATGGCCATGTTCAGCGGCAAGTGAATGTATCTCTGGCACACAGTGTCGGTGCCAAGATACATCTGACCACAGACACGTGGTCTAGCAAACACGGGCAGGGAAGGTATATCAGTTTTACTGCCCACTGGGTGAACCTTCTGACGGCCGTCAAGCATGTAACCCGTGGCACCCGTGTAGATTTGGTTTTACCGCCACGGATTGCATGCAGGCCTGACTCTTCTTCTCCTCCTCCTACTCCATCCTCCTCCCTCTCCTCCTCAGCTGCCTCCTCCTTTTCCGCTGCTAGCGTCTCTTCCACTGCACCGCCCAAGCTCCCCAGAACCTATTCCACATGCCAGGTGAGACGTTGCCATGCCGTGCTGCGTCTGTTGTGCCTGGAAGCAAAGAGCCACACTGGCCCGGCACTCCTTTCAGCTTTGCGTTCACAGGCAGATGAGTGGCTAACACCGCTCAATTTGACAGTTGGTAAAGTGGTGTGTGACAACGGTGCCAATCTGCTTAGCGCATTGAAACAGGGCAAAATCACGCACGTGCCGTGCATGGCACACGTCTTAAACTTGGTCGTGCAGCGATTCCTTGTCAAATACCCTGGGGTCCAGGACATCTTGCGGCAGGCAAGGAAAATCTCGGCCCATTTCAGAAGATCTTACACGGCCATGGCTCGCCTTGCTGACATTCAGCGGCGACACCATCTGCCGGTCAGACGTCTTATTTGCGATTGCCCGACGCGATGGAACTCAACCTTCTATATGCTTGATAGGCTGCTCCAGCAGAAACGTGCAGTTAACGTCTACCTGTATGAACTCTGCGAAAGAAACGGTTCTGGGGAGCTGGGTTTTTTTTCACCGCGCCAGTGGCTGCTCATGCGCGACACATGCAGACTTCTGCGGCCATTTGAGGAGATCACCAAACTGGTCAGTCGCAGCCATGGCGCCATCAGTGACATGGTACCTTATGCCTTCTTTCTGGAGCGTGCATTGCGTCGTGTCATTGATCAGGCTGTGGAGGAGCAGGAGCGGGAAGATGAGGAAGTCGCAATGCTGGATGAATTCCCAGGGGGGGCTACTCTATCTGAGACAAGTCAACAACAGGAGTCTGATGAGGAGTCAGAGGAGGATGGTGCCGGGGCGGATGAGCAGGAGCAAGAAGAGCATGCTTTAAACCTTTCTGGGATCCCTGTTGTGCGAGGATGGGGAGAGGAGAATGAAGAGGACGACATTATCCTGGATGATGAGCAGGAGCCAGGCCACCACACCGCTTCCACTTTAGTGCAAATGGGGGCCTTCATGCTCCAGTGTTTTAATAGGGACCCCCGTATAAAAAGCATGAGGGTCAAGGACCAGTACTGGGTGGCAACGTACTTAGACCCCCGGTACAAACACAAAATGGCGGAAATGTTACCGCCGTCGCAGAGGGCTGTCAGAATGCAGCACTTCCAGGCCTTGCTTCGAGAAATGCTGCATTCTGCTTTTGCGTGCGCTGGCAGAGGAGCAATTCCCACTCCCAGAGAAGGATTTGCGGGTACCAATCCAACAGCGCCTGCAAGAAGAGGCCGGTTTGAAGATGTGTTGGTGACTTCGGATATGAGGTCATTCTTTCAGCCGACCCATCGACAGGTGTCATCCGGATCCAGCATCAGGGAACGCCTAGACCGTCAGGTGTCCGACTACATTGGGTTAACGGCCGATGTGGACGCTCTGAGGAGTGATGAACCCCTAGACTACTGGGTGGGCAGGCTTGACCTCTGGCCAGAGCTTGCCCAATTTGCAATCGAACTGTTGGCTTGCCCCTCATCCAGTGTCCTGTCCGAAAGGACGTTCAGCGCAGCAGGGGGGATTGTGACCGATAAGCGTACTCGCCTAGCTCACCACAGTGTTAACTACCTCACATTTCTAAAAATGAATGAGGCATGGATCTCGGAGGAATTCAACACATGTGATCAGTAGACCATGTATATGTCTATAAACAATTTTTGGAATCAAGCACACAGACCTTCTTAATTCATTTGGCTCACTTCCCTGACCCAAAAAAGCACACCGTACTATATGCCCCTACCCTCCTCTTTGAAGAGGTTGAGCGGTGTCATATTTCTACTGGGGCTGCTTATTATGAGGGGTTCCCACCATCCCTGTGCTGTGCTGACTTCCTCCTGGGTGTTCTTATTATGAGGGGCTCCCACCATCCCTGTGCTGTGCTGACTTCCTCCTGGGGGTTCTTATTATGAGGGGATCACACCATCCCTGTGCTGTGCTGACTTCCTCCTGGGGCTGCTTACGGTGCTGCTGTCAGCGCTGTATGTCACGGAGCTGCTGTCAGCGCTGTATGTCACGGAGCTGCTGTCAGCGCTGTATGTCACGGAGCTGCTGTCAGCGCTGTATGTCACGGAGCTGCTGTCAGCGCTGTATGTCACGGAGCTGCTGTCAGCGCTGTATGTCACGGAGCTGCTGTCAGCGCTGTATGTCACGGAGCTGCTGTCAGCGCTGTATGTCACGGTGCTGCTGTCAGCGCTGTATGTCACGGAGCTGCTGTCAGCGCTGTATGTCACGGAGCTGCTGTCAGTGCTGTATGTCACGGAGCTGCTGTCAGCGCTGTATGTCACGGAGCTGCTGTCAGCGCTGTATGTCACGGAGCTGCTGTCAGCGCTGTATGTCACGGTGCTGCTGTCAGCGCTGTATGTCACGGAGCTGCTGTCAGCGCTGTATGTCACGGAGCTGCTGTCAGTGCTGTATGTCACGGAGCTGCTGTCAGCGCTGTATGTCACGGAGCTGCTGTCAGCGCTGTATGTCACGGAGCTGCTGTCAGCGCTGTATGTCACGGTGCTGCTGTCAGCGCTGTATGTCACGGAGCTGCTGTCAGCGCTGTATGTCACGGAGCTGCTGTCAGCGCTGTATGTCACGGAGCTGCTGTCAGCGCTGTATGTCACGGAGCTGCTGTCAGCGCTGTATGTCACGGAGCTGCTGTCAGCGCTGTATGTCACGGTGCTGATGTCAGTGCTCTGTATTACGGTGCTGCTGTCAGTGCTCTGTATCTCCTGCACCCTCTTGTTTGCCTACCCTGGTCCCTGACCTTCCCTCTCCTCCATTGCCTTCATTAGCTCCATAGTCCTGAATTGTCAGAACAATTTCCCAAATAAAAAAAAAATGCTTGTAGTTATCGATCCCAAATTCACCTCATACATGTATTATGCTATTGTCCAGGTGGTGGGACTACGTGCTACCCCCTAATAATTACCCCGTGGCCGCAAATTCGACCTAAAGGTTTGCGAAATTCGCCTCCCATTGAAGTCAATGGAGCCCGCGGCGAACGGTCGTTTTCGCGAACGTTTGTGCCCGTTCGCGTTTCGCGTTCGCGAAACGTCCCGTCGGAAGTTCGTCCATCACTATTTTCCATAGCCCAGTCCCTCAGACTTCTTTTAGGTTGCACATTTTTGCTGCATTTTCTTGAAGTGCACCAAAGATGCAGCATGCAGAACGTTTTGTGCACTTTCAGAACATGCAGAAAAATGTGCAACCTCTATGGGACCAGGGGTAACATGCAGGAAGACTGCCAGTACACCAGCACTGCAGTAAAAACGTAGCATGCCAGTGTGAGCCCAAATCATACCACCTAGGAGGGCAAGCAAGGTAGTGTCACAGGCTGCTAGGAAAAAAACTCTTTAGCTGCAGAGGGGGAGGGGGGAGCGGTTCACTTACTTGGTCTTTCCCAGCCTCCCAGGAGCCTTGCTGTATTCCAGCCACTGCTCAGATTTAACTTACCCGCCCACACATCCTCTTCACAGACAGCACACAGGCTGCCCGGAGTGTGGGCAGGGAAAGAGAGAGCAGGTCCAGCCATTCCTGTGGAGGAGGGAGGGGCTGGGCGGGGCTGGGCTGTGCTCTGTAACACATACTGTCGGCCCTGAGACATCCCTGACTCACAGTACTGGATGGAGAAGTCACACTTGGCCACTCAAAAACTGCGCATGTGCAGTTCTGAGCTGGCGACACAGCGGCCTTTGTAGAGCATATGAGAGCATCCCAGGGGGCAATTGCATCTCTGCCCCCGGCCCGGCCCGCCCCTGTATACCAGTCCTTAAAAGGACCTTTGTGGACCTAATAGTAACTAGTAGTAGCTAGTGAATTGCAGACTATCCTTGCTCCAAACACCAAACTGTCCCTCCCTACACTGAGAAACGACAGCTGCAGAATCGGTCAGCCGCACAGCAGTGCAGTGCACTATAATATGCTTTCTATATTTGAAAGAAAGTATATTAAACGTGTACAACCCTATATACTGTACACCTATACCAGTCCTTAAAAGGACCTTTGTGGACCTAATATTAATAGCTAGTGATTAAACTGACTGTCCCTGCTCCACACAGCGTCCTTTCCCTACACTGACAAAAGACAGCTGCAGAATCGGGCAGCACTTAGCAGCATAGCAGTCAGCAGTGCACCATAATATACTTTGTATATTTGAAAGAAAGTATATTCTAAGTGTATTACAACCCTATATACTGTACACCTATACCAGTCCTTAAAAGGACTTTTGTGGACCTAATAGTAATAGCTAGTGATTAAACTGACTGTCCCTGCTCCACACAGCGTCCTGTCCCTCTCTGCACTGACAAAAGACAGAATGTAAAATGGCCGCCAGATCAGGTCTATTTATAAGTTAGGGGGTATGTCCAATAGTCCATGTGCTGAAATGTCTCAATTGGCTGTCCTGTACCCCATGATGGATGTGTCAAAGTTCTTCACAATGTAAACGCATATGTCCGCCGCGCGAACAGCGCCAGAAGTCCGCCGGTTTGGCGAATCGCGAACTACCAAAATTTGCCGCGAACCAACCTCCGGGAGAACCGTAAGGCCATCTCTATTTACAACTCCTTTAAATTGTACGCTCCCAAGAACAGGACCCTCTTGTATTGAATTGTATTGTAACCGTACGGTCTCCCTTTATTTTGGAAGCATACCATTGGCATTTTATAAGGGCCAGTTCCCACCACAATTTCTGCGTTCCGCATACATTTCTGCATGAGCATTTTTTGTTACATTCCGGTACGTTTTTATATGCATTCCGGTGCCATTTTCACCTCTTTTTTTTTCTTCATCTCAATTAAGGACAATTAAGGGCATGTGCATTCTGATGCTTTTTTTATGCGTTTTCAGCGCTCCAGATGCGTTTCATACAGAAAAAAATGCAACACGTTCTACTTTTGCTGACTGCACTAAAACACACTGTATTGGTGTGAACTAGGGCCATTGGAATCCATGTGTTATTGATGAAGGAATAAAAATGCACTGGACTGCATTTGGTGTGAACCAAACTTTAGGAGCCACTCACACCAGAAACTGTGCTTTAGGGCCATTTCACCACATGCAGTCAATTGCGGTTTATTTATGCATCAAAAACACATGAAAAGTAGTTTATATGGTTTCCAATTACATAGTTTACACCAGTGCAGTCAGTTCCAGGGTGTTCCAATTCCAAAAAAAAAAAAAGAACATGCTGCATAATTTGGAAAGCTGTACCGCAAATGCACGTCACTGCGCGTGCAAAAATACTCAGTTAGGGCTGGTTCACACCGCAAAAATGCACTCCAGATGCGTTTCTGCCAGTGCGCTTTTGATTCATTCCAGATGCTTTTTTTTTTTTACATCATCTATGTCCACTTGGATGGTGGGGCTTGAACCTGGCCTCAGGGCAGAAGGTACTATTAAGTGCGCAGGCACGGTTCATCTTTGGAGACTTTGCGCCTGCGCAGTACGGGGTGGACACTATCCGATGGGGGGACACTTCTCATCAGAACACTCTGCTTCTACAATGTTGATGATACATGCCTGGGTCAGAGGCCCCTCCCCTCTCCAGTGGATAGTCGGAGAGAGAACTACAAGCCCCAGGGAGATCCCGCGGCCAGTGGACACCATAGAGTTGCCGATTAACCTTTGGGGGTGTACAGAGATGTGCTGGGTGCCCAACCACTGGGGGGGGGGGGTACAGAGATGTGCTGGGGGCCCTAGGTGCACAGCGGAGACCAGCCAAGTGCAGGGGAACCTCTGGAAGGGGGGTGACTGTCTGGGGATCCTGATGTAAGGAGGGGGGCTCTCTGTGGACCCAGATGTGAGGAAGGACTCTCTGAGGACCCTGGTGTAAGGAAGGGGCTCTCTGGGGACCATGATGTAAGGGGGAGCTCTCTAGAGACCCTGGTGTAAGGAGGGGCTCTCTGAAGCCCTTGATATATGGGGGGGCTCTCTGGGGACCTCAATGTACGGGGGGCTCTCTGGGGACCCTGATGTAAGGGGGGAAACTCTCTGGGGATCCTAATGTAAGTAGAGAGGCTCTCTAAGGATCCTAATGTTAGCGGAAGCTCTCTGGTGATCCTGATGTAAGGGGGCGCTCTCTAGAGACCCTGGTGTAAGGAGGGGCTCTCTGAAGACCCTGATGTACGGGGGGGCTCTCTGGGGACCTCGATGTACGGGGGGCTCTCTGGGGACCCTGATGTAAGGGAGTAACTCTCTGGGGATCCTAATGTAAGTAGGGAGGCTCTCTAAGGATCCTAATGTTAGGGGAGGCTCTCTGGGGACCCTGATATAAGGGGGGATCCGCACTATGTAACGATATTTTATATATATATATATATATATATATATATATATATATATATATATATATATATATATATATACACACATGTATATTATATACATGTGTATGCCAACCCAAGCATATGGCTTTCTTTACTTTGCTGCTATGGGCTCTAGCCTGAGATCTTTTATGGACCTAGCACCGCCCCTGGTGGGAGCCCTTCATTGTTTCTAGTTACGCCTCTGATATGAACTGCACTAAGCTGCTGTACATTTATGTGCATGTACATGCATTTGCACGTTTCTGTGCATTTGCAGTGCAGAAAAATACAGCTTGCTCACTGCACTATGCCCATAGGATAACCTGGATTTTGGACAGTCTATGTAGTTGGATTGCAGTCAAAAATAGATCTCATTGCACTGCATCTGGTGTGACCCAGCCCTTAGTGTTCTAGAATAATGTAACAATGAAACAACAAGAGATGCAAATGTATCAAGTTGACTCACGTGAGTATCAAGTTGACTCATATGTGTCAATCTGAAATCTTCTGTATCTCTTTGTTGTTTCCTGTATAAAGTGCAGGTTTCTTACTCCAGGTTCATATGCCTGAGGAGGCCAGCTTGCACTACAATCTATTTAGTTAGTCAATCATTTGTATCCCTCTAGATCAGCCTTTTTAAAGAGGAAGTAAACCCTGATGGGTTTACTTCCTCTTTCATTCCCTGCAAAGGCAAAGCATAATGGACTAATATACTGTGAGGTGCCTGTCTTCGGGCAAATATACGGTTTAGGAGATATTTCTTGGACCTACAGGTAAGCCTTAATCTAGGCTTACCTGTAGGTCAAAGTGGTTTGTAAGGGTTTACAACCACTTTAACCACTTGCTTACTGGGCACTTAAACCCCCCTCAGTCCCAGACCAATTTTCAGCTTTCAGCGCTGATGCACTTTGAATGACAATTGCGCGGGCATACAACACTGTACCCAAATGAACTTTTTATCATTTTTTTCCCCACAAATAGAGCTTTCTTTTGGTGGTATTTAGTTACAGCTCGGAGTTTTATTTTTTGCTAAACAAACAAAAAAAGATGCAAAAAAAAAAAAAAATCATGTTTTAATAGTTTGTTATAAAATTTTGCAGACAGGTAATTTTTCTCCTTCATTGAAGTGCACTGATTAGGCGGCACTGATAGGCTGCACTGATGGGCTGCATTGGTGGGCACTGATAGGCTGCACTGGTGGGCACTGATAGGCATAGTTAAGGCAGCACTAATAGGCACAGATAAGGCGGCACCGATGGGCACAGATAAGGCGGCACTGATGGGCAAAGATGGGCACAGATAAGATGGCACGGATGGGTGGCACGGATGGGCACTGATAGGTACCACTGATAGGTGGCACTGATAGGTGGCTCTGATAGGTGGCACTGATGGGCGGCACTGATGGGCACTGATGGGCGGCACTGCTGGGCACTGATGGGCGGCACTGGGGTGCAGCACCTTTGAGGCAGATTGTGGGCACTGTGGGTGGCACTGCTGGGTGGCACTATGGGCACTGCTGGGTGGCACTGACGGGGGGCACTTACTTTTAATTAGGGTGGCACTGCAGGGGGCAGGTGGGCACTGGCAGGGGGCAGGTGGGCGCTTGCATTGCTGGCCGTGATCGGGACTGATGGAGGAGGAATACTAGCCGATTACTGGCTCCGTTATATCACATGATCAGCTGTCATTGGCTGACAGCTGATCACGTGATAAGGGGTCGGGATGGACCCCTTGCACGGATCGGTGATCTGGCGAGTCTCATGGACTCGCCGATCACAGAGCGTGCCGCGCGCGCCCCTCAGGGGGCGCGCAGGCCGCTCGTACACGGGACTACGTCTATTGACGTCGTCCCGGAAAACGAGATCCGTGCTGTAGCCGTCATTTGGCTATAGCGCGGATCTCAAGTGGTTAAACCAGGTCTCTACAGGGGTGCCTTGGCAAAAAGCCTAAAAATTGCCCACAAATTGTATACAAGGTGGTGGGTGGATGAAGCCTGCCTTTTAGTTACAGAAAGCCACAGGTTTTCATTGTGCAGCATTACGACCTTCTAGCTGCAGACCTCCTAACAACCAATAACATCATCAGTTGATAAGGAGAATGTCAGTCGCCTGTACAGCATCGTTTTTTGACCCTCCCCTGCCCCTCTCCATCAGCTTTGGGGTCACATTAGCTAAGTGATGGAGAAAAACTGAGGAAGAAGAGAAACATTGGAATAATAGTCAGTACCAGTTTGCACTTTTTCTAACTTTAGGTCTCCTACGTGTGTGGATGTTGCTACATTATGTAAAACTATTAGAATCATTTTTACATTTTAGGATGGGGTGCCTCAAGACTGTCCATAATTTTGGAGGGTGCTTCAAGATTGTCCATCATTTTGGAAAGTGCCTCAAGATTGTCCATCATTTTGGAGGGTGTCTAAAAATTGTCCATAATTTTGGAGGGTGCTTCAAGATTGTCCATCCTTTTGGAAGGTGCCTCAAGATTGTCCATCATTTTGGAAGATGCCTCGAGATTGTCCATCATTTTGGAGGGTGCCCCAAAATTATTTATAATTTTAAAGGATGCCTCAAGATTGTCCATCATTTTGGAGGGTGCCTCGATATTGTCCATCATTTTGGAGGGTGCCTCGATATTGTCCATCATTTTGGAGGGTGCCTCCAGATTGTCCATCATTTTGGAGGGTGCCTCCAGATTGTCCATCATTTTGGAGGGTGCCTCAAGATTGTCCATCATTTTGGAGGGTGCCTCAAGATTGTCCATCATTTTGGAGGGTGCCCAACAATTGTTTATAATTTTAAAGGGTGCCTTAAGACTGTCTATAATTTTATAGGGTACCTCAAGACTGTCCATCATTTTTAAAGGGTGGTTTGACTGGAAAAAGGTTGCGAAACACTGGTCTAGATCCAGACATGTACTTTTGTTGATGCCTAACCTGGTACAACACTTTGCTGTCAAAGCCCATTACAATAGCACAACCAGCTGCTGAGCCTTCAACCGTAAAATCTGACACATTATTACGTAAATGACAGATTACGATCATCCTGATAACAGGGCTTTGCATCCGGTCGATGTACCGCATGCAGTAATTTCAGGAATACGCCACTGCTGTAGCGAAGCTGAATGACTGGGATTAGACATTTTCGGGAGCCAAGGAGTTAACAGCGAAAGCTTTGCTTGCGTTTTCCCACGGCTGTCCCTGGGACTCCGCCCACAGCCTGCATTGTTACGTCACAGACAGGAGAGGAGAGCGACCCACAGACCTGACAGAACGGAGCCTGGTGCGCCTGCGTGCCTTGACTTGTGCTGCAGCAATTGAGCCCACGTCACTTGGTCAGGCTGCAGTGAAATAAAGCCGGTGAGCCAGTGCTGCAGTATGGGGCTGTCACTGCTGCTGGCATACAAGTATATGGTGGGTGAGGAAGGATGAGATATGTCAGGCTCTGAAATCTAATACACAAATCACACAGGAGCCTAGTAATAGGTGATTCAGGCTGTGGCGGTACAAAGGATCAGACTGCGCTTGTCATTATGGGAGCTCGGTGTCCTGTGTGAGAAGCGTGGAGCTATTGTGTGTATACAATGTTATACAAGGAGAGGCTGCATTGTGCAATTACCCTGCCCCCCCCCCCCCCCACCCCGTGGAGGACAAAGCACAGTCTACAGGGACAAACAGGACGGGCCATGGTGCTACAGCGTCAAATGGTCTGATGGGCTGTGACTGGGTGTAATTAGCCCCCCTAGCAATACTAGGGGCTACAGTGTCAGTAGTCAGGACTCAGGACCCATTGAGATCCATACCTGTGCCTGGCGGTGAGCTATTTTGTAGCATAGGGCAGGTGCAGTGTCATGCATCAACCTGCGCTTCCTTTGCACTGACGTGTTCTGACGCATATTGACGCACGTTTTTAGCCATTTTTTCATTTCGAATTTGGAGTGGATAAGGTTAAACTACTGTAAATTGATTTTTATTTTTATAACAAACCTGTTATAATTACCTGCTCTATGCAATGGTTCTGCACAGAGCAACCCTGATCCTCCTCTTCTGGGAAACCCCACCGGCAATTCTGGCTCCCCGTCCCCCCATAGAAAGTTGCTTGCTATGGGGACACACGTGTGGGCTCACTTACAAGCTGGGCTCTCTACTAAAACTGGTGAGTGCAAAATCTGGTGCAGCTCTGCATAGAAACCAATCAGCTTCCACTACACATGCGTGAGTCGCACTGTCTTGAATGGCCGGACAATCTTCTGGGACCGGTGACGTGTCCCAGAAGATTACAGGGAGGGAGGAGAGAGGTGAACATGCACTCTGCGCTTCAGCGCCAGGAGAGGAAGTGGGAGCTGGGTACCTGTCAAAACCAGATACCCCCCCAAAAAATGACATGCCAAATGTGGCATGACAGGGGGTCATGAGTGCTTAAAGCAGAAG
This sequence comes from Lithobates pipiens, assembly GCF_037356315.1. Lineage (NCBI taxonomy): Eukaryota > Metazoa > Chordata > Amphibia > Anura > Ranidae > Lithobates > Lithobates pipiens. Next base: position 450,688,775 of record NW_027507718.1, on the reverse strand, counting down.
TTCCGTTTTTGAGTGGAACTCCGCTTTAAGACATTTTTTGCCCCATAGACTTTATAGCAGTGCCTGTAAATGTGTAATACATGCGTTTTTGTCCCTTTAGTAGCCATACATACAGCTAACTACATTCAACATACAAAATCCCTTTTTCTAGTTGTCCCTGTGCACACTTATAGGGGCAGTCGGTCCATGCCCTACGTTCAAAAAAAAGTGAAAATTTGTGTAGCAGCGCTAAAAAAATTAATGTGTCAGTTAATTGAGTGCCAAAGGATTAAACCAAGTGAAAAATAAAAATGAATCGTAGTAACAATATCAACAATATCAATATATAATTTCAAACAAAAAAACATAAATAAAGTGAATTACATGCATAGAAAATAGTGACTGCAAATATATGAAGGGAAAAGTCTTTAGTGCAGTGTAATAACGTCTAGGTTTTTATTAAAGTATACAAAGTAATACACTTACAAATTCCGAAGAAATAAAAGCATCAGCTAGCCGGCTGGCTGTATGTGGACGCCCGTCCACTAAGACCCAGTTCTCCATCCTCCCGATGCATGTTTTGTCAAAGAAATGACATCTTCTGGGGAACGCTCTCCAGATGATGTCCCCTATTCATGCACCCGACCCCTTTCAGGGCACCAAGCGCAAGAATTACAGCAGCCAGGGTTTTTTTTTTTTTTTTTGAAGCACCTGATTAGAGCCAGAGGCTCTAACAGGGTTCAAAATTCGGTGGGCTCGGGTCGCAGAGAATGCGAACGGAGTCCACCCAGGTGTGTTACAACACGAATGAACATTTGCTGTTGAAACACTGATCCTGAATTCGGCCAATCAGAAGTGGGTGTGAGACTTGTTTTCTGAATGGCCGAAAAGAAAAGACTCCAGATTGTCGTGGAGGAGGGAGGAAATGGAAGCTGCCGCCATTGTCACTGTGATGACCCGTGGAGAGCAGGAGAACGGGAGGCTGCCGAGCAGGGGAAGACGCCGGTGATAGAGTAAGTGCTAAAAAACACAAAATATGCCCAAAAACACACTACAAAAACACATTAAACACACATATGAAACTGGATGTAAACTGCACAGGAATGTTGTGCCCTTATTGTGCGATTCAGGGCCCGTTCACACCACAAAAACCTCCTCCAGATGCATTACTGATCAGTTCATGAATGAGCGTTTTTAATGTTTTTTTTTTTTTTTTATACATTCTGGTGGGTTTTATGTGTTTCAGAGTGCATACCAGAGGCCTTTCTTTCAGTTTTTTTTCCTTCTATGTACTGGGGTCCAGTGTTTTTTTTTTAAGCTTTTTACTGCATTCCAGTACAGTTCTGAGCAGGACAAAAGCAGCACGTTGTACTTTTTTTTTTTTCTGGCACTGACTGTGCTTGTGTGAACTCTGCCATTGGAACCCTTATAACCTACTTTCCATGCATTTTTGATGCAAATGAAAAGAAGAACTGCACCGCATGCAGTGTGAACAGACCCTCACATGCAGTTCTGCGCACTGCGATTTCATTCAGTACCGGGCACTTACAACCCCCTCCTGCCCAGGCCATTTTTCAGCTTTCAGAGCTGTCACACCATGAATGACAGTTGTGCGGTCATGCTACACTGTAACCATGTGAAATTGTTATCATTTTCTTCACACAAATACAGCTTTCTTTTGGTGGTATTTATTCACTTCTGGGTTTTTTATTTTTTACAAAAAAAAAAGACTAAAAATGTTGAAAAAATAAAAAAATTTCAGTAAATTTTGTAAATAAGTATTTTTTCCCCTTCAATGAGGTGCGCTGATGAGGCGGCACTCATAGACTGCACTAATGAGATGGCACTTATGGGCACTGATGAGGAGGCACAATATGCCACACTTATGGGCACTGATAGGTGGCACTGATGGGCAGCACTGACTGGCATCACTAATTGGCGCTGAACGGTGGCACCGATTGCTGCCACTGATTTCTGTCACTTTTGGCGCTATATTGTAATCAGGGCACTGATGATCGGTGCCCTCATTACATGTGTAGATGTCCCCCTGCGAGGAGATGCCTCTGATGGTGGGGCTTGCACCTGGACTCACAGCGCAGGCGCCGTTCATCTTCTGAGATATTCCGAATCTCCATGTGCTCCGTACTGCGCGGTACGGGGCGGACACTAATCGATAGGCGGACATTTTTGGACAGAACCCCGGTAGGTAGGTGGGGAGGAGAGGGTTAAGCCTGTGCCGGTAGGTGGGGAGGAGAGAGTTAAGTTTGTTCTGGTAGGTCGGTCGGGATGAATATTAATGGTGGGGGGGAGAGAGGGTCTGTCCCGGTAGGTGGAGAGGAGAGGGTTAAGCCTGTGCCGGTAGGGAGGAGAGGGTTAAGCCTGTGCCGGTAGGTAGGGAGGAGGGTTAAGCCTGTGCCGGTAGGTGGGGAGGAGAGGGTTAAGCCTGTGCCGGTAGGTAGGGAGGGAGGAGAGGGTTAAGCCTGTGCCGGTAGGTAGGGAGGGAGGAGAGGGTTAAGCCTGTGCCGGTAGGTAGGGAGGAGGGTTAAGCCTGTGCCGGTAGGTGGGGAGGAGAGGGTTAAGCCTGTGCCGGTAGGTAGGGAGGGAGGAGAGGGTTAAGCCTGTGCCGGTAGGTAGGGAGGTAGGAGAGGGTTAAGCCTGTGCCGGTAGGTAGGGAGGGAGGAGAGGGTTAAGCCTGTGCCGGTAGGTAGGGAGGGAGGAGAGGGTTAAGCCTGTGCCGGTAGGTAGGGAGGGAGGAGAGGGTTAAGCCTGTGCCGGTAGGTAGGGAGGGAGGAGAGGGTTAAGCCTGTGCCGGTAGGTAGGGAGGGAGGAGAGGGTTAAGCCTGTGCCGGTAGGTGGGGAGGAGAGGGTTAAGCCTGTGCCGGTAGGGAGGGAGGAGAGGGTTAAGCCTGTGCCGGTAGGTGGGGAGGAGAGGGTTAAGCCTGTGCCGGTAGGTGGGGAGGAGAGGGTTAAGCCTGTGCCGGTAGGTGGGGAGAAGAGGGTTAAATTTGTTCTGGTAGGTCGGTCGGGGTGAATATTAATGGTGGGGGGAGAGAGGGTCTGTCCTGGTAGGTAGGTGGGGAGGAGAGAGTTAAGCAGGTCCCGGTAGGCATGAATATTAATGGTCGGGCGGGGAGGAGAGCGTCTGTCCCGGTAGGTAGGAGGGGTTGAGCCGGTCCCGGTAGGTCGGTGGCGATGAATATTAATGGTCGGGCGGGGAGGAGAGCGTCTGTCCCGGTAGGTAGGAGGGGTTGAGCCGGTCCCGGTAGGTCGGTGGCGATGAATATTAATGGTCGGGCGGGGAGGAGAGCGTCTGTCCCGGTAGGTAGGTGGGGTTGAGCCGGTCCCGGTAGGTCGGTGGCGATGAATATTAATGGTCGGGCGGGGAGGAGAGGGTCTGCCCCGGTAGGTAGGAGGGGTACAGCCGGTCCCGGTAGGTCGGTGGCGATGAATATTAATGGTCGGGCGGGGAGGAGAGGGTCTGCCCCGGTAGGTAGGTGGGGCTGAGCCGGTCCCGGTAGGTCGGTGGCGATGAATATTAATGGTCGGGCGGAGGACGTCACACTGACGCGTCTTCCGGGCTTCTTAATGGGGCTGTGCGGTCGGCGGGCCGGCATACGGAGGAGAGGAGGGGGTGAGAGCGGACAGCACAGCCCCTTCCCAGTACAAAGCACTCCCGATCCATACGGTGCCCCTCCAACCCTCCATCCCCCCCAGTAACATGACAAGCCGTGCCCGGTGTACATAGCCCGTGTATATAGTGTCTCGGAGTGTATTATAGCGGAGGGCTCTATGGGGGATTACGGCTTCGGGTTACTGCAGACAGCCGCCGGCGGCGGAGGGAGCGGAGGAGGTGCCGGCGGTCTGTTCGGCTCCGGCGGGGGAACGTACCGGAGCAGCCCGCAGTACCCGGCGGGGGGGAGCGGCCTGTTCCTGCCGGGATACCCGCAGGGGATGCAGGACGAGCTGCTGCTGGGGGTGTCCGGAGGGAAGCTGAGTAAGGCCGGGGGTCGGAAGGAGCTGAGCCCCGGGGAGGGCGCTCCGTACAGGGAGGAGCTGCACCATCCGGGGGAGGTCGGTCACCCCAAGGCGGAGGAGCTCGGTGTAGATTCGGCTCCCGACAAGTTAGTGCCGGCCTCGCCGTCCTCCTCCTCCTCCTCCTCCTGCTCATCCAGCTCCGGTGAGGAGGGGCCCCCACCCGCCCCGGACCCCCATGCTTCTCCCCCTTGTCTGCCTCACAAGTCCAAGCTACAGATGGAGGCGCAGGGCGGACATCTCCTCCTAGGGAGCTCGTTCACCGGACCGGCCGAGCACAGCCCCGGATCTTCTCCTTCCCTGCCCGGATTCGGGACCCCCTGGTCGGTACAGACCTCGTCCCCCCCTCCGCCACAGCCGCAGAGCCAACAACAGCAACCGGCGGGGGGAGCGCCCCACCCTGCCAACCTCAATGCCCTGCACAGCCCGGAGCCTGACAGCTTCTACCCCGGCATCCCTTCCTCCATCAACCCGGCCTTCTTCCACAGCTTCTCCCCGGTGTCTGCCAACCCCTGCCCTGGCATCAATGTGCCCGGATTCCAGAGCCCCTTCTCTGCCCAGATCAACATCAGCCAACAGCAGCAGCAGAGCCGGAGATCCCCGGTCAGCCCGCAACTCAACCCGCAACACCACCAGGCTGCTGCCTACCTACAACAGAGGAACAACTACAACCACCACCAGGTAGGTGCCCACTCATGCCATCTCATGCCTCTTCCCGATCCCTTCTAATGACAGGTTGGTTGGCTTCTCTTTCATCTAATATCCGGTCCTATGTCAGTGTTTTTGGGTTATACCGGCCTTTATTGCCACAGCTGGCATAGAGTGGCATTGGGAGGGTGGCATTGTTTGCCTCTTTCCATTTGTCTTCAATATTTTGGATGAGGTCTGGGTGTCACCATGTAATGGTTGGTCCTCTGATCCGATCACCTAATATCCACTCCTATGTCAGTGCATTGGGTCAAACAGGGCTTCATTGGCATATATTTTCTTTGGGAGGTTGGCATTTTTTTAAACCTTTAGTATTTTAGAAGAGGCCTGGCTGTCACCCTGTAATGACCAGGCCTGTCTTTTGATGTAAGCACCTAATAGCTAGTCCTGTTACGCTGTCATTGGGTTGTATGGGGTTTTATTGGCATATGGTGGCCTTGTGAGGTTGCCAGTTTCCATTTTCTTTTAACCCTTCCATATTTTGGTCACTCTACCCAGACCACAATACAATCCGCTTCTCTTTGATCTGAGCACCTATTACCAAGTCCTAAGTCAATGCCTTGGGTTGGACAGGGTTTTATTGGCATGGGATGCCATTGGGAGGTTGGCATTTTTGTTACCTCTTTTTAACCCTTTAAACATGTTGGAAGAGGCTCAGGTGTCACCTTATGACCAATTGGTTGGCTTTTCTTTGATCTGAGCACCTTTAATATGCAGTCCCATTGTAGTAATTGCATTGGGTTGTACAGGTCTTTATTGCCTGGCATGGGGTGGTCTTATGAGGTTGCCCGTTTTACATTTTTCTTTTGTCTCTTAACCCTTCCATGTTTTTTAAGAGGCTCAATGCCACCGGTCTGGGTGTTGCTTTGTAATGACTGATTGGTTGGCTTGTCTTTGTGAGCACCTAACCTCCAGTCCCATTGCACAGTCATTGAGTTGTACAGGGTTTTATTGGCACAGCTGGCATAGGGTGGCCTTGTGAGGTTTACTGTTTCCATTTTTCTTTTGTCTTTTAACCCTTCCATATTTTTTAAGGCACCCGGTAATACCGGTTTGGGTGTCACTTTAATGCCTAATTGGTTGTCTTGTCTTTGATGTGAGCACCAAATATCCAGTTCTATTATACTGTCATTGCATTGGCTTATACAGGGCTTTAATGGCACAGTTGACATAGGGTGGCATTGTAAGGATGCCTGTTAACATTCTCTTTACAATACCATCTTTCAAGATGTAGCTCCCTTTTTTTTTTTTTTTTTTTTTTTTTTTTTTTTTCTTTTAACCCTTCCATATTTTGTAGGAGGCCTAGTTGTCACATTGATTGTCCCATCCCTAGTTGTCACCTTGCAGTGATCACATTGATTGTCCCATCCCTAGTTGTCACCTTGCAGTGATCACATGGATTGTCCCATCTTTGCTGTCATTGCCTCATCTCCATTCCCATTACACAGTCATTGCATTGGCGTGTACTGCCCTTTGCTGGCATTTTAAGGTTGCGATCTTTTGCTAGCTCTTTGCCAGTTTCCCTTTTTTGTCTTCTAACCCTTCAACATTTTGGTAGAGGTCTGGTTGTCTCTTTGTAATGACCAATTGCTTGACTTGTCTTTTGATATGAGCACCTAATATTCAGTCCCAATACACTGTCACTGCATTGGGTAGTACAGGTCTTCGTTGGCACAGCTGGCGTAGGGTGGCATTGCTAGTTCCCATTTTTAACCCTTCCATATTCTGTAAGAGGCCCAGTGATACTGGTCTGGGTGTCACCTTGTAGTGGTCAGTTATGGTCTTGTCTTTGCTGTGAGCCCCTAATATCCAGCCCCATTATACCCAGTCATTGCATTTTCTTGTACAGATTTTCACTGGCATAGGGTGGCATTGTAAGGTGGATTTTATTTCAGCTAGCTTTTTGCCCGTTTCCATTCTTCTGACAAACCCATCTTTTAAGATGTATCTCGCTTTTGTCTTTTAACCCTTCTGTATTTTGTTGGAGGCCTAGTTGTCACCTTGCAGTGATCACATTGCTTGTCCCATCTTTGCTGTCAGTTCCTAATATCCATTCTCATTACACAATCATTGCATTGGCTTGTACAGGTCTTTGCTGGCATAGGGTGGCATTTTTAAGTTGCAATTTTTTTCTAGCTCTTTGCATGTTTCCATTCTCTGGCAAAACCATCTTTCATGATGTATCTCCCTTTTGTCTTTTAACCCTTCCAAATGTTGTAAGTGGCCATTTTTGGTTGTCTCCTTGTAATGATCACATTGGTTGTCCTGCCTTTGCTGTGAGCATCTAACACCAAGTCCCATTTTCTGCTATCTCTTTGCCTGTTTCCATTAGTCATTGCACTGGCTTGTAAAGGTGTTCATTGGCACAACTGGCATAGGGTTGCAGTGTGAGGCTTCTAGCTCTTTGCTGGTTTCCATTATTATAACAACCTTTCACACAATTCCTTATTTCATGTGGTACTCCCTTTTGTTTCAATGTCTCTTAACCCCTTCGTAGTTCACGGGGCCTAGTGAGATCTGTCTGGTTGTCATCTTGTATTAATCACATTGTCTTGTCTTTGCTGTGAGCATCTAATATCCCATTGCTATCTCTTTGCATTGGGTTTTACAGGTCTTCAATGGCACAGTAGGCATAGGGTGGTATTGTAAGGTTGCTAGATCTTTTCCTGTTTCGATTATGACAAACGCATACAAACAAGTCCATATTTCATGTTTTCTTTTTTTTCTTTTTTCTTTGCGGTTTAACCCTTCCATTGTTCACGAGAGGCCTAGTGACATCGGTCTGGGTGTGACTTTGTAATGATCACATTGATTGTCTTGTCTTTCTGAGCACCTAAAATCGAGTCCCATTACGCTGTCATTGCATTGGCTTATTTATTACAGGTACTCGTATAGCGCCGTCAATTTATGCAGCGCTTTATATATTGTACAATCACATCGGTCCCTTTTATTATACAGGTCTTCGTTGGCATAGCAAGGTTGCCATTTTTTATTTTTTTTGCTAGGTTTTTGCCTGCTTTTCATTATGCTGACAAAACCCTCTTTCATGGTGCATCTTTGGTCTCTGAAGCCCTTCCATATTTTGTAAAAGGCCTAGTGATACCGGTCTGGTTGTCCCCTTGTGGCGATCACATCCATTGTCTTGCATTTGCTTTGAGCATCCAATATAGAGTCTTATTTTTTGCTAGATCTTTTATGCAGTCATTGCATTGGGTTGTTAGGATTTTATTGGCACAGCTGGCATTGGGTGGCATTGTAAGGTTGCTAGGGGCAATTTCTATTTGTCTTTTAACCCTTTCGTATTTTGTAAGAGGCCTAGTGACATTGCTCTGGGTGTCACCTTGTAATGACCATGTCTTTGATGTGAGCACCTAATATCTAGTCCTATTACATTGGCTTGTACAGGTCTTTATTGGCACAACTGGCATAGGGTTGCATTGTGAGGTTGCTAGCTCTTTTCCAGATTCCATTATGACAAAACCATTTAAAACAATTCTATATTTCGTGTTGCAGCTCCCTTTTTTTATTTTTTATTTTTTGTTTCAATGTCTTTTAATCCTTCCATAGTTCACAGGAGGCCTAGTGACATTGGTCTGGTGTCACCTTGTAATGATCGCATTGATCGTTTTTGTCTTTGATGTGAGCACCTAATATCCTGTTCCATTACGCTGTCATTGCATTAGCTTGTACAGGTCGTCATTGGCATAGGGTGGCATTGTGAGGGATCCTTTTTTGCTAGCTCTCTAGCCTGTTTTCATTATTTTGATGCCATTTTTCATTTATGTATCTCCCTTTTTATCTTTTAACCCCTGCATATGTCCTAAGAGACCTTGCGTCTCCTTCTGCAAGGTTCTAATATCCATTCCCCATCACGCAGTCATTGCATTGGGTTGTACATGTTGGCATAGGGTGGCATTGTGAGGTTGACTTTTTATTTTGCTAGCTGTTTGGTGGTTTTCATTATTCTGACAACCGTCTTTCATGATATATCTCACTTTTTTTTGATCCTTTCATGTTTTGTAAGGTCCTAGTGACACGACTCTGGTTGTCATGTAGTGATCACATCAATTGTCTTGCCTTTTGCTGTGAGCCTCTAATCAAGTGCCATTTTTATTTTTTGCTCTTTTCTGGTTTCCATTATTCTGACAAAATCATGCAAACCATTCCATCGTTCATGGTGCATCTTTTTGTTTCTATGTCATTTATCCCTTCTGTATGCTCACATTGTGTGTGTGTGATCCTTGCTGTGAAAACTGAACATCCAGTCCTATCACACAATCCTTGCATTGGATTTGTGCAGGTCTTCATTTTATTGGCGTAGGGTGGCATTGTGAGGTTGCCAGTTTGCTAGGTCTTTGCCTGTTTCGTTATTGCGACAAAAATGCAAACAAAGGTGCATCTCCATTTGTTTTTATGTCTTTCAACCCTTCCATAATTTGCAAGAGGCCTAGTGACATCAGTCTGGGTGTCACCTTGTTGCGGCCATATAATTTGTCTTTGCTGTGAATGCCTAATATCCAGTGTAATGACACAATCTTTTAATTGCGTTTGTACAGGTCTTCGTTTCATTGGGATAGGGTGGCCTTGCAAGCTTTGCTATTTTTGTTTGCTGTTTGCGTGATTTTGTCAGAATAATGGGAATGGGCCAACAATTTGGTCTTGTTTCAAAGGCTTTTACCCCCTTCCATATTTCTTTAGAGGCCTGGTGACACCAGTCTGTCTGAGTACATTAATTCTAAGGTCTGTGCTATCAGGTCCTATTAAACTGTCATTGAATTGGGATGTACAGGTCTTAAATTCATTGGCATTGCTGGCATTTTCCGTTTTTTTTTTGTTGACATTATTTGTCAAAATAATGAAAATGGACAACATTAATAGTTCAGCTCCTTTTTTGTTCGTCTTTTCCCCTTCCATGTTTCACAAGAGGCCTGGTGACTCCAGGCTGGGTGTCCCCTTGTAGTGATCACATTTGATTGTGTTGTCCTTGTGTTGCACTCCTATTACCCAGTCATTGCATTGGTATGCATGTCTATAAATTTTATTGGCAGTAGTTGGCGTAGTGTGGTTATATGAGTTTGCAGTTTTTGTTGGCTGGTTGCATGGGTTTGCCAAAATTGGGGAACAGCCAAAAAATTCCATCTGTGATATTGTATCTTTTTTTGTTTCTGTCTTTAACCAATTCAGCATCCCTTTAGCAGAATGCCTAGTGAGTGATCTGGATGTCACCTTGTAGTAGTCACATTGATTGTGCGTCTGTCAATCCTCCCAAGTGTGTTATCTGGACATTGACATCCAATGTTGAGCAGCACTGAAGAATACACTTTAATTAGCAGGGTTCTTATCACCTCCTGGAAATGACTTCCGTTAAATCGGGGCTGGACAAACTATTATGGAATCCAGGAGCCAGCGGGGTTTTCTTTAGGAGCCAGCTTCAATAATTGAGCAAAAAAAAATTTGAGGTTTTAAAGCACTGGATTCTATGCTAGCTTAGATTAACTACGAGTAGGTATCTATCATTGGCATAAGAAATATGGCATAAGTGGTGGCATTTATGTAGTTAAATTGGTGGTTGCTGATTGGTTGCCTACATCTGACCATAAGACTTGAACTGCCAGGAGAGATAAATGTTGCCCTGTTTGATGTCTGGTAGATCTTCCCTTCACTTCAATGCAGGCGGTGGCTCTAGATCTGCTTTACTGATAACTGGTACAGAAAGACTGATCCTATATATTGATTTTGTGTTTGTGACGCCTCTATGCCCTTGTTGTAGCGTTCGGATGCCCTTTGTAAAAGAAGTGGTTGCACATAGGATGGTGTAACAATGGCTCTGTGCGAGATTGGATCTCTGGCAGTCTGCTTATGTGGCCAGGAATTCCACTTATCTGATTAAATAAAAATGACTCTGTGGGTTTGTCATATCGCACAAGGCTTTCAGTTTTAAACGCATTTCTTTTCCACCCACCTCCAACGCTGATCTTTAGCTTTTGCAAGTGCTATGTTTTTCTCTCAGGGCATATGCCATCTATTAGAAGACCTCCGTCAATGAATGCACCATAGCTTCTATTTTGTTTATGGAAATGGCGTCTATAGTAAACAGAATGCTTGTTTGGTTTGTTCAGGCTGTGGCGTTAGCTGCTGGGGCTCTACATAACTAATGCGGAACGCTGTATGGTAAACAGGAATGTTTGCAGTAACATCCATCTAAGATGATTTATGAAAACTGCAGTATAGGGATGAAGGCCTGGCCCCGATCCGCCAGTCAGATGATCTGAGCCACACAAATGTTTCCTACAAGAATGTTTTTTGCGTCCCCACCCCCTTAAGAAAAAAACAAAAAATTCACTGAGCAATGGGCCTATAGCAGCCTTTCTTAACCTTTTTACCGTAGAGCAGCAGTTGCCAACCAGTGACCGTCGACCATGAGAAAATTTTGGTGGTCCCCAGGAGTTCTGTCGCTAATCAACTTTATGGTGCAATGTTTCCAGTGCTCTCAATGCTTGCTGACAGTAAATGCTGTGAGAGCACATTGATACCCGATGGCTCCTGTGAACTCAGAGGGAGGTGCCGGGAGTAGTGCAGAGTGAGACGTTGAGGGGACTTTCAATGGTAGTGCTAATCAGACGGTGGGAGGGAGCACGGAGCTTGAGTACACTACTGGATAAGGAGGTGAGAACCAGTGATGAGTCTGTATAAGGCAGGTGTGTGTGGTGGTGGGGGGGGGGGGGGGTCAGAGAACCAGAGCATTGTGTGTGTGTGTGTGTGTGTGTGTGTGTGTGTGTGTGTGTGTGTGTAAGGCAACAGTGTGATTCAGGGGGAGGGGGCCATAGAATGTGTGCATAAGGCATGTAAAATTCATGAGTGGTCGGTAGGATTAAAAATTGTGAGTTTAGTGGTCCGTGAGGTCCGAAAGGTTGGCGACCACTGCCCAGAGGAACCTTTGAAATCATTTTCAGGTCTTGGGGTGCCCTTGCTAAAACCAATTGGTCACTGGGAAGAATGCCTTTGTTAATGTGGTAGAATGCCATCCTTACAAACAGATAAAAAGTTAATTGGTGTCATACAGCTGGCTCTATCAAGTGGGTTATTGACCCATAACTATGCAGCTCCCATCAAATAGGAGCTCAGTCAGCCAAAGCTCAAGAAACCCCAAGCAACCTCTGGAGGAACTCTAGGGTTTCACGGAACCTTGTTTGAGAATGGCTGGTCTATAGGTAGTACGGTTGTTGACACTCCTGTATTGTTGCTGTTTGTACCCAACCAGGGCACTCTCTGCATGGAGTTTGCACGTTCTCCCTGTGCTTGTGTGGGTTTCCTCTGGGTACTCTGGTTTCCTCCCTACACCCTCAAGATATGCTGGCAGGTTCATTGGCTCTTGTTTTTTTAAATTGAGCCCTAGTATGTGTGTGCATGTAAGATGGGGACCTTAGATTGCAAGCTCCATGGGCAGGGACTGGTGTGAATGTTACAGTATGTAAAGGACTGTAAATTGTTGGTGTTATATAGCTTGTATCAGCCTGCTCCGTTTAAACTTTTTCTTTCACCTGCATTATAACAACAAAACGTCTATTCTGAATGGTTTCCATGGGTAATGGCGACACTTAAAGGCACTTGTGTTTTCATCAATTGGCCTCTGTATCCACAATAGCCTGTAAACCTGAATAACCAGTCTGTGGCTATGAATATGTTTAATGGTGTCAGTGGTAGTGCCTTCTGCAGTGGAATAATTGTGACTTGATGTAAGAAACCGTATTATGTACTTAGATTAATTTTTTTTTCCCTTTTCTGTCATGTTTCTCAGTGAGAATGATTGATGTGTAAGCTCAGCCACTTGCAGCATTAAAACGTCAGGATCCAGATGACCAGGTCTATTTTTACCGTCCTCTTCTAGTAGTCGTGTTTCCTAAGCTCCTATGACTATATAGATCTGCAGTGGTCATGCTATACATAGCATCTCTGCTAATGAGCTCAACCGGGCAGCTTCCCAATCCTGATTCCTGCGCCAGAGCCTTTTTTTTTTTTTTTTTTTTTTTTTTTTTTTTTTTTTTTTCTTTCCCGTTTCCACTGATTTGCCATTGTCTTCATCTTAGCCGCAAAATCCAGGGACTGGTTTGGTGTTGTGATTTACGTAGAAGTGTGTTCTGCATTCACTCGTACTGCTGTTGAGATGCATCATTGCGGTTATATTCTCAGTTGTCGGCTCACTCACACCTTTGTATTTCCTGCCTATTGTCCAATGATTGTGGAGAGCCCAGAATAGCTATGGCGTATTGGAGCCCAAATAGATTCCTGTGTGTGTGTTTTTTTTTTTCCCCTACATCATAATGGGTGTTTTATAACCAGCTTATGATTTTTGTGCGCAAGAAAAATCTGCATTACTCCCTATGTTGAAACCAGTGTTCAGTTTTCCACAGCAGGAGGGTGCAGTAACTCAAAGCAACCAAGCACATATCCGCTTTCATTACGTACATTGCGCTAATCTGTTCTGGTTGCTTTAAGGAATGGAATTTCATTGCTCATTTGAATAAGTCTCATGTGGCGTTTCTGTTCATTTTTTAGAAAGTGTAACCTGGCAGATTTTTTATTTTTTTTATTACCTTAGGCATATACGACTTACATTGGCAACCCTGCTGCATCATCCAGCAGGGATAAAGACACCCTTGTAATTATCTTCCCAGAAAGGGTTGTAGACTTCGAAATAGTGATAGGATTATAAAATATGCCTATTTTGCGGAATATTGGTGTTTTTTATATATATATATATATATATATATATATATATATATATATATATATATATATATATACCTATATATAATAAAATCACCAATATATATATAATTATAGTGGATCTGTATGGAAGTCATAAGTTGTAGCTGTATATAACAGACACAGGCTTTATTATCTGAGAATAAAAGTGTTCAGCTGAAAAGACTGAACCACGGATGATCAGAACAGGTTAGGAATTGGCCCATAGACCTTTATATTCATGTCCAGGGAAACACTGCTGAAAATGAATTGGGAGACCAATGGGAAAACTATACCTTAGGGCCCTTTCACGCTGGTGGACCAGCTTCTTCTATGGAGTGGTGGGTGTCAACTGACATCTCCAATCCGATTTGCTAAAAACAGATTAGGATCCCTTCCCCATCCATCTGACGGATCGGATGGCAGTCTAGTGTAAATGGACAGGTGGTCTGTTGACAGCCCGCTCTCCTCTATGGGTGGTCGGATATGTCCGCTCTGCATAAGCAGAGCAGACATGGACCCGCCATCTGCCTGGAAAGATTGCCCGCTGAATAGGCAGACTCCAACGGCACCCACAAAATGTGTAAGGGGCCCTACTTTCAACCTTCCGGGGAACCTTGGTTGAGAATGCCATAGACCAGTGATGGCGAACCCTGGCACCCCAGATGTTTTGGAACTACATTTCCCATGATGCTCATGCACTCTGCAGTGTAGTTGAGCATCATGGGAAATGTAGTTCCAAAACAACATCTGGGGTGCCAATGTTCGCCATCACTGCCATAGACACAATTTCCTATTGAAACATGTAACCTTTTTATGTATAGCAGACAACTTCTTAAAAATGTTTATTTTTTTTCTCTCCTCCACTTTAGCCTGAGTAACAGTGCACCAGGATAAATAACGGTGGCTGCCCAGCAGGGGCACAGCCAACAATAAAATCTGCCCAGCAGGGGCACAGACAACAATAAAATCCTAAAAATGTAGAAAAAGCCAGCAAACCTGATTTTACTGAGGTCACATCAGAAATGTACAATACATATTCTACATCCAATGATGTCTCTGGGCCTTGCTGGACCTCTCTCAAGGTGGCACATTTATTTTTTTTTTTTTCTGCCAAGGCCTCCAGAATGTTGGTGGAGGTGGAATGTATCTTTTTCAGCATATATTTGATGTGATCTAAATGTGTCAGAGTTCTGTACTGGATATTTTCTCTAGATAGAACTATAATTCTACCACTTAACAAAACTCTAGTTCGGCCACATCTTGAGTGTGCTGTCCGGTTTTGGTCACCGGTCCTCAAGAAAGATGTGCTTGAGCCGGACAGTCCAGCGAAGAGCAACAAAGCAATTCTCCCTCTTGAAGAAATGCTTAACCACTTTCAGACCGGACCATTTTGCTGGTAAATGACCAGAGGTCTTTTTACAATTTGGCACTGCGCTGCTTTAACTGGTAATTGCGCGGTCATGCAATGTTGTACCCAAACAAAATTTGCGTCCTTTTCTTCCCACAAATAGAGCTTTCTTTTGATGGTATTTGATTGCCTCTGCGATTTTTATTTTTTGCGATATAAACGTAAAAAGACCGCAAATTTTGAAAAAAAATGAATTTTCTACTTTTTGTTATTAGAAAAATCCAATAAACTCAATTTTAGTCATACATTTAGGCCAAAATGTATTCAGCCACATGTCTTTGGTAAAAAAAAAAGTCAATAATTGTATATTTATTGGTTTGCGCAAAAGTTGTCACATCTACAAACTAAGGTACGTTTTCTGGAATTTACGCAGCTTTTAGTTTACAACTGCCTATCTCATTTCTTGAGGTGCTAAAATGGCAGGGCAGTACAAAACCCCCCCAAATGACCCCATTTTGGAAAGTAGACCCCCTAAGGAAATTGATAAGTGGCATGTTGAGCCCATTGAATATTTTATTTTTTTGCCTCAAGCGATTGAATAATGACAAAAAAAAAAAAATTTTTTTTTTTTTTTTACACAAAGTTGTTACTAAATGATATATTGCTCACACATGCTATGGGCATATGTGAAATGACACCCCAAAATAAATTCTGCTGCTTCTCCTGAGTACGGGGATACCACATATGTGGGACTTTTTGGGAGCCTAGCCGCGTAAGGCGCCCCGAAAACCAAGCACCGCCTTCAGGCTTTCTAAGGGCGTAAATTTTTGATTTCACTTCTCACTACCTATTACAGTTTTGAGGGCCATAAAATGCCAAGATGGCACAAAACCCCCACAAATGACCCCATTTTAGAAAGTAGACACCCCAAGCTATTTGCTGAGAGGCATGTTGAGTCCATGGAATATTTTATATTTTGCCACAAGTTGCGGGAAAATTACAAACTTTTATTTTTTTTTATTTTTTTTTCACAAAGTTGTCACTAAATGATATATTGCTCACACATGCCATGGGCATATGTGAAATGACACCCCAAAATAAATTCTGCTGCTTCTCCTGAGTACGGGGATACCACATATGTGGGATTTTTTGGGAGCCTAGCCGCGTACGGGGCCCCGAAATCCAAGCACCGCCTTCAGGCTTTCTAAGGGCGTTACAGTTTTGAAGGCCATAAAATGCCAAGATGGCACAAACCCCCCCAAATGACCCCATTTTGGAAAGTAGACACCCCTAAATTTAGGGGTACACTAGTGAGACTAGGTAATAAATGGCGGGTGCCCTGAAACTATAAAAAAATAACTAACCCAACCAGCGTCACCTGTAACAGTTATATGGTGATCACTGGTGAAAGGGTTAACTAGGGGGCAATCAGGGGGCTTTATGCGGTAGTATATGGGGGTCCCTGGCGCTATAAAAAGTTGCGGCGAACCTAAATACCTACCTGCCTAACTAGCGTCACCTGTGACACTAATACAGCGATCAGAAAAATGATCGCTTATTAGGCTGGGTTCACACTGGAGCGATGCGGGAACGCCACGAATCCGCGGCGGGTTCCCGCATCGCATGCCTCCCGGCGGCAGTTCACACTGCCCTATGCGAACTGCTGGGAGTGTCAGTGAAATGTTAATGACACCCCCAGATCAGTTCGCATATCGCAGTGCGATCTGCAAACTCGGATCGCATGGTGTGAACACCCATGCGATCCGATTCTGCTGCGGACCAAAAAAAGGGTCCCGTGCGAATTTGCGGCGGGTGCGGCGCGAATTCAGCCATACTATCTGTATGGCTGAACTCGAATCGCACAGAGATCGGATGTGATTTGCACTGCAGTGCGGTGAGAATCACATCCGTTCTCATAAACCGCTGCAATGTGAACCCAGCCTTAGTGACACTGGCGACGGGGGGTGATCACGGGGTTAAACCTTTATTGGGGGGGTTAGGGTGGCACATTAGAACTAAAGGGGGCTAACCCTAACTGCCCTAACAGTTATTACAGTCACAAATGACACCAATGCAAAAAAAAAATAAATGCAATTGGTGTCACTGTGACTGGGGGGGCAGGGGTAATTGGGGGGGTGATCGGGGGGTAAAGGGGGGGTGTGAGTGTACCTGGCATGTTCTACTGTGTAGTGTCGTGTTGGTGCAACTCACCGATCCTCTCTCCTCGGTGCCGGAACGAAAAATACCGACACTGAGGAGAGATTACATCACTTCCTCTCCTGTGTTTACATTACAGGAGAGGAAGTGATGTCACGGAGCATTTCTATTCGTCGGGAGCGATCGCGAGGGGGTGGCCATGAATGAATGGCCGCCCCCTCATCCCGGATCGCTCCCGAACGAATACCGACCGCCGCAGGCACCGGGGGGGGGGCCCGATCGGGCCCCCCACCCGCGGGAAGGCAGGGACGTATATATACGCCCATATGCCTGCCCGTGCCATTCTGTCGACGTATATCGTCGTGCGGCGGTCGGCAAGTGGTTAAAGTGGCTGTAAAATCTTATAATCCACTTTTTACTACAGGTAAGTCAATAATGAGGCTTACCTGTAGCTACCTCGGAAATTTCCTAAACCTGCATGGTTTAGGAAATATCCCCTGTATCTGCCGACCTCATTGGCACATGCGCACTAAAGCAATGGCAGGTACATGCCGTTGCTTCAGTTAGTGCGCCGTTACTGGCGGCTCCCACGCGTGGGAATAACCAGGAAGAAAATTCTGCTGTGGGCTTCATTTCCTTCTTCATGTAAGATATACTGTCAGTCCACATGTAGGAACTGGTGTGGGCACAGACCTGACATTTTTAGAATGAGTCCTGAGAAGTGCCCATTGTTTGAGGCTCTGTTGTACCAGTTTGTCGCATTGCATACAACTTGTATTTTGTAAATGGTTGTCGGCTTATAATATAAACTGTGTCCTAGGAAATACATTCTTTGCTCTTGATCCGTTTATTAATAGTTGTGTACAGCTTGTCCATGCTTTGACATACAAGGGGCTTTTGCAGGCCAATACATAGTGTAGTTCTCTCCGTCAGCACTGGGATTAAATGGCATTCAGGGTTTGAAACAGAACAAGAGGGCTCAAAGCCTTTAATTCCTCCTTTTGTTTTCTTTTTGCCATGTTTTGCTGAGTTATATTTTACATGACGGAGGCCAGCGCCATGATCTGCTGATGTTCACCCAGAATTATAATAATCCTTCCTGAAAATGTCAGCTTTTTTTTTTATTTTTATTTTTTAACACTTCCCCTGCTCCTGTGATCGAGTAACTTGGCTAGCAGATGTGACATCGAATATAGCAATGTCATTGAGAAAGTGTTTTGGTTTTTTTATTTAAGGCATAAGTATTTGTCTTGGGCTTTCTATTAAACATCAAATAGTAACTACTATCTTTAAAGCTGTCCTTGCCGGTGTATAAAATGCCCTGGCATGTATGGTAGTTTTTATTCTTTTTAATAGCGTATTCAACGTGTAGGGAGGTGCAGATGGCGCTCGACAACTTGCAGAAGGTTAAGGAAATTAAGGGGATGTTGGTTCCGCTATGACTTCAGTAGGCACATGGAGACGGCTGTCCAATAGGATGCTGGCCCTCTTGAGATGGTTTGGTGCGTTTTCATGCAAGTGGCTAGCATTGGAACGGAATCCCCATCTGGCAGGGACAGTGCTTGGAGGTAGGGAAAGGTTCTAGAGGAGTAGGGACAATGCAGGGACTTTTTCCAGCTCTCTTAAGAAAGCCTCCACTTTGGGTGTGGGCCGGACCAGCCAAGCCGCGTTCTGCTCCACGTTAGACGTTGTTGGCATCTTTAACTCTTCAGACCTCTGTTGCAGTTGGTAAGTGGCTCTGGATGGGGTATGCCTACCTGCTGGACCTGAATAAGTTGCGTTGGACCTTCGCAACATTAATTTTATTGCCCGACTCTCACTCTGTGTTTACTGCCCGCCACAAAACGCTGAGCCTTGTTCACACATGTTAACAGTTGGTGATGCATGCTGGGAAACTTTCCCAAGGACAAGCGGAGGTTCTGGAAGCATGCTCTGTACCATTAGGACACATGTACACACATGCTGTACTTGTGGTCACCAGTGGCCCCCTGGTCTGTGCAAATCCAACAGTCTTTAGTTCAGCTGGGGCACCCCAACCTAATTTTGCCATGTGACCATAATGACATGCAAAATTCATATAAACTTCAACCATCTGTGTATTTTTGTATCTTATGAGCAGGTGAGGGTTAAGCTAGCTATACCTGTAAAGATTTCTTAAGTTGAATGAGGGAAATCCATTGGTTCTGGATTGAATCTTAACTGGTTCCTGCTGAACCGGCAGAATTTCAATACATGTATGACTGGCTTTACTCCTTTTTTTTCTATTTTGGTGACCATGCTCACTGGAGCTGAAGGTGGGGGAAAAACCCAAATTTTCAGCTGTCAGAAACTAATACTTTGGACAGTTATTCAGTGGCACGGGGTTACCTTTTAATTTCGGTGGCTCCCCCCCCCCTTTTCTCCTATTTGGTCTTCAGGACAGGAGGTGAAATTTCCCCAGCGGGGCATGAATGGCAAAACTGGTTTAAATACATTTTATATAATCTCCAAACTATTTCTGGATCCTAAGGCTCGGTTCACACAGGGGCAACACGACTTTTGGAGGCAACGTGATGTGACGTGACGTACAACACTACTTTAAGTCGCCCCCGGCCAGGTGACTTGCCGTGGCCAATCAGAGAATGAGCTCTCAGGGGGGAACTCCTTTTGAGAGCTGATAATTCTCTGAGAGTCGCCTCTGTATAGACGGAGATCCGATTTGGAGGCGACCTCCGTTGAAATCAATGGGTACCAGTCGCCTACAAGTCGGATTGAAGTAGTACAGGAACCTTTTCTGAAGTCGGAGCGACTTCAGTAGTGTGCATTAAAATGGCTCTCATTCACTTACATTGATTTCTACATGTTGTGCAACCTGAGGTGACTTGGGGCGACTTGAAGTCGGATCTGAGTCGCCCCTGTGTGAACCGGCACTAAGTGTTTACGTGGAATTTTGGTGACTTAACCTTTGGGAATTTGACATCAATAAGAATGGTTGCATTCTCACATGGGCTGTAGAAGGTTGTTTTTGTCTGCTGACGTTAGCTATGTGAATACTACACATTTTTGAAGTGCAGGAAAATTAAAAACCTTTGTCTGCAAATGTGAAAGCTGATCTGATGCTTTATCACCATCTGACTAGATGACACTTGCTTTATGCTGGCCGTACATTATACAGAAAATCGACTGAAATTCATTCATTTAGAAAGTTTGTTAATTTTGCAGCCAGATAATGGGCACAAAATTGATAATTGTTGGGACGTTTTTGAGCCAAAAAAACGAAGGGCAAGTTTGGAAATGTTCTGGTTAACGAATGATAAATTGAAAGGTTGTGTTCCCCGTCCGAATTGTCTGCACTAGGTATATGCAAAAATGCATTCATTTGTGTCCACTGAACGATTTATTGGTCATTACATGATGGCACTATAGTTTACACTCATGGCCGAATGTTTGTTTTTCGAAAACGGGTTCGGGCATCTTTTTGTATAGTGTATGGCCAGCATTACATATAAATGTTCACAAAGGACATAAACCAGGCATGTCCAAAGCCCGGCCCACGGGCCATTCGTGGCCCGCCTGGTAATTTTGACATGTATATCTTTTGTGGGCCACCAACGAATCCCAGAGCACCAGGGGGGGTCACAAAAGATATATATATATGCTGGCTGCCTTGGTGGGACAGGGAGGAGGCGGGACGAGTGCCGTACATACAGGAGTATTTCCTGTTTACACGGTGGCCTCTGTGAAAGGAAAGTTTCGTCTCCTGCACTGCCATTTGATGACTGTTCTGCCCATCATAGGAGGCGGAAATTTCTATTAAAGTGGCTGCCGAGAAAACAGGAGTGTTGCGATCGTGTCATGGAGCTGAACGGGGAGATGCCGATGTAAACAGCATCTCCCCATTCTGCCTAATGACAGGACAGATTGTCATTGGGAGCAGTGATCAGTGTCGTGTCACTGCTAGCCCATCCCCCAGACAGTTAGAAACACTCCCCCAGGACACACTTAACCCCTTCACTGCTAGTGAAATTTTTACAGTAATCAATGCAATTTTATAGCATTGATTGCTGTATTAATGCCAATGATCACAAAAATGTGTCAAAATTGTCTGTGTCCTCCATAATGTCGCAGCCACAATAAAAATCTCTGTTCACTGCCATTACTAGTTAAATAAATAAATATGCCATAAAACTATCCCCTATTTTGTAGATGCGATTTCCAAAAATATGTAAGAGAATACATATCGGCGTAAACTGAGGGAAATTTTATATATATATATATATATATATATATATATATATATATATATATATATATATATATATATATATATATATATATATATATATATATATATATATATATATATATATATATATATATATATATATATATATTTATTTCTGGGGGATATTTATTATAGCAAAAAGTAAAAAATAATGCTTTGTTTATAGCACAAAAAATAAAAACCGTAGAGGAGATAAAATACCACCTAAATAAATCTCTATTTGTGGGTGAAAAAAGGACATCAATTTTGTTTGGGAGCCACGTCGCACGACCGCACAATTGTCAGTTAAAGCGATCAGGAAGGGGGTAAAATCTTCTGGGGCTGAAGTGGTTAAGGCCGGGTTCACACTGATGCGGCCGTGGGTCACAGCTGGGGGTCGGGTGTGTCCCTGTTCATAGATTTCGGGTGCGAATCATGTCTGAATTTACACCTGAATTGGAGCCAAAGATGCACAGGTCCCTTTTCCAATGTGAACCGCGGCTGCTCCAGAGCTGTGTGAATCGGCTCCATTGAGGGCCAGTCGCTCTCTCCTGTCATGCGAATTGGATGCAGGGAAACCCACATCCAATTCACACCAGTGTGAACCCAGCCTCAGTATTGGATGTTTATATAGATTATACTTGGAGATTAAAGATATTGCTTAGTAGTGTCCCTTTTAATAAACCTTTCCATCACCATTCAGGATTGTTTGTTGCCTATGAGGGGATGCGGTGAGCCCCCCACACTCATTGTCAGTGGTTTCAGGGATTTAATTCCATGCCACGATCACGTCAGTTCAGATACGGGAGTAATGTAATTGTTTCTTCAGTCATTCTGTGACGTTAATGACAGATAAAAGCATATGCCAGTGTAGACAGTGAAGGCGTCCCAGAATTCCATGATAAAAACACATGACAGTCCTTCTTTGTCTTGTTCATGTTGTGCATTTGTGAACATTGAGTATAAAGCACAGTGAGATCACAGCGCTGTGTTGTGGATGTGTTGCTGACTGTCAGAGCAAAGCTTGCTGTCTTTACATTATGCATGCTGGTAAGCGAGCTTGTCATATGATGAGCCCGGAGTTCTGTTTTATCTTCTAGCACTGACTCATCTTTGCACCTCATTGCAGATCACTACAGTGCAAAGAATGATCTGCTGCCTTTTTTTAAACCTGTTCAGCAGCTGACTACGGGATTGACATCACGCCTTAACCCCTTCACGGATGTCGGGTTACAGAAATACTCACCGGCCTGTTTTTACCTCTGACATTGGATTCAGGTTTCCTGGGAGGTTGATTAGAGCCTGTGCTAGTGTCATCACTTGGTATATTTACATGCGGCTCTGGCTAATTGGTTAGAGCTGAACTCTAGGCAAACTGGTAAATATACAGTTTTTAAGTGGCAGTTCACACTATTGCGATGCGAGAACCATGCAAATCAACTGTGGATTCCCGCATCGCACCCAACACACAGCAGTTCACACTGCCATATGCAAACTGCTGGGGAGTGTCATATGTTAACACCCCCATTTCAGCTCGCGTATCGCACTGCGAAATGACAGTTGGGACATGAATCAGATCGCATATGTGTGAACATGCCTGCGATCCGATTCTGGTCCGAACAGAAAAAGGTCCTGTGCATGTTTGGACCGAATGTGGTGCGATATCAGCCATACTATCTGTATGCAGGCATCGCATGTAATGTGAACAGCAGTGGTGCTGCGAATTACATGCAATGTCTGCCATCGCACCAGTGGGAACCGCCACTAAATATGTGAGTTGCTTTGGCAAATTTGTTTTGAGAATTGCACAGCTCTGCCAGGTTGGTGACTTTTTTTTTTTTTCCCTTCTATAGTTAAAGCCCAAACTGATCTTTCAGTTCAAATAAAATAAATATATTTCAGGCGTTTAAAATATGCAAAGTCTGAAAAGTTTTTATGTTTTTTATATGCTGGTTTTAGTAGAAAAAGCTGTCGTCTGCCAGCCTGCTGCATAGGGATCCTTGCTCTGTGTGTGGAAACAGCAGAGATCTGGTCTGACATGCGTCTGTGTTAAAACTAGAGCTCTCCATTTGGGAAATGTGAGCTTTGCCTATGGGGGGGTTCTCTGGTGTTAGACCTCCGCAGAGTGGCTACTGCTTCCAGCATGCTGGCAGGTGACTGGCTTTTCTACTCAAGCTGTGGCTGCTTACTAAAGAAGATGCTAGACATTTTAAACCTCTATGATAGAATGTATTTAGCTAATTTAAAATTAATGTTCAATTGAACTTTTTGCAGTACAGCTTAGCCCAGTGGTGATCAACTTTCTTACTATGGGGTGCCACAAGTGCAGCCCATGACTTCACCAAAGGGCGGCATGTAATCAGTGACTGGTCTGTCAGACACACAACAGGATATGGTCAAAGGCTTTGGGCATGACACGACAGGTGGCCCTAGACTGGGAGGCATGTTATGGGACATGGTCACAAACAGAAAAATTAAAATTGGCTACACATACTGTAGCTATTGACTTTTAATATTGGGACGCTTGCCTGTCCTGGAATCCAGCGAAGTCGGCACCCCATCCGATGTTTCCGTCGCTGTCATTGCCTGTAATGGAAAGGAGCAGTGGAGCCTTGCGGCTTCACAGCCGGCTCCCTACTGTGCATGCGTGAGTTGCTTTGTGACTGGCCAGCCTGTCTTCTGGGACACACACACAGCTGCCAGAAGACAGCGGGGGGGGGGGGGGGCACAGCCCAGCTGCACTCAAAGTACAATTAGAACTTCCAAGGGATCTCACTGTGGCAAGAGCCCTCGGAAGTGGGGATGGGTACTTGTCAAAAACAAGTACCCGCTACCCCCACGAAAGGTTACAAAATGTGGCACCGTGGGAGGCAGAATCGATTTTTTCACTCTCCCAGTTTTAGTAAGTCAACCCCACAGTAGTGAATGCAGGGTACCCAGAGGCTGCGCAGAGTGCCAAAGGGCCGCATGCAACCCCTGGGCCACTTGTTGGGTGTTGGGGCTTAGTCACTTCTCTGCCCCAACCTCTGATTAGTCAGTGACTTTTCCCTGTAAACTTGACTGCCACTTCCATTTGTAGACAGCAGGACATTATAGGGACCCTATCGGGCAGCCAGCCACGCATTTTGCTAGTTGCATTTTAAAAATGCATTAAAGTGGAGTTCCAGTCACAAACTATTTAAAGTCAGCAGCTACAAACACAGTAGCTGCTGACTTTTAGTAAGGACTCTTATGCCCAGGGAGCCTGCAAAGTTGCCCTTCAAACTGGGTGGAAACACACACACACACACACACACACACACACACACACACACACACACACACACACACACACACACACACACACACACACACACACACACACACACTCTTTCTAAGTGAAATCGCATGTTTTTTTTTTTTTTTTTTTTTTATTCTGCTTCTATTCAGTTTTAAATGCATAGGAACTGGTTTATCTACCATAGATGGGCAGTGCTTTGGCAAGCAATTGGCTTTTTATCATAAGCCCAGGGCTCAGATTTCTGTTCCCACCAGACCTTTTTATTGTACTTTCTCTATTGTCTTTTTGTTGTTCTCCTTGGACTACTGCTGACCCCACCAAAGTATCTCTCTACCACTTATCTTGACCAGGGATGCATGTTTATTCCCTTGACAGACACTACAGCTCTGGATCTATATAAAACTAGGAATACACTAGCAGAACTTTTTTTGTTTTCACATTTTTCATTGTAAGAATATTATGAGAACTTTTTTTTTTTTTCTAGTCATTAGTAGGGTGTAATTAACATTCGTTTTTAGCTGCAGTTTTGAGAAAATTCAGAGGCGCAGTATTGGAAAGACAATTGAATGTTCCATACAAATTTCTGTTAGAATTCTATCTGTGTTTAGCCAGTTTAAAGTGATTGTAAAGTCTCTCCTTTGTTATTTTCATAGGGGAAAAAAACATGTTATACTTGCTCTGTTGCAGTGGATTTGCACAGAGCAGCCCAGATCCTCCTCTTCTCAGGTCCCTCTTTTATGCTCCTGGCCCCTACCTCCTATTCAGTGCCCCCACAGCAAGCAGCTTGCTATGGGGGCACCCGAGCTGAGTCACAGCTGCCTGTGTCAATTCAGACATGGAACCCTGACCTCTCCCCTGATTGGTCCTTGATCCTCCATAGCCTCACTATTGTGTTAAATAACAGAGAAGGATAAAGAGTGAGTGAGTTTAGGTAAGGCAGGTTACTGAGAAGAATATATATATATATATATATATATATATATATATATATATATATATATATATATATATATATATATATATATATATATATTATTTTCTATTTCTCATTTTTAAAACCTTTATTGATCAAATCCAGTTTTGTGGTCTAGAGATGCATGATAGTTTCCAAAATATAAACAACCATATACAGATAGGCTAACGTTAAATACAGATATACCCAATGGGCATATGAAATGCATACGGTGATAATATATACACACACGCCCACATGGATGCATGCTGTATATGGACAATAAAAGCCGAGCTGTCTTGGCATCCCATAAAATAAGAACTCTACGCGTTTCGTGAATCACGTTCACTCATCAGGAGTATGAATGCAAAAATTCACTAAGTACAGAAAAATCGAGTATATAAATACAGTATGCCCTTCCAAAAAAGGGGGGGGCATTTAAAAAAAAAAAAATATTCACTGAAAAATATAAAATCTGATGCTTACAAATCAGCTTGAGGAGATATATCGGCTCAAGTGGGGATTAACTTCTTTCTTTTTTTCTTTCTTGATGAGTGAACATTATTTTTTTTATATTGTCAATTTTATCGGATGCCAAGACAGTTCGGCTTTTATTCTCCATATGCAGAATACATCCATTTGTTTGTGTGTGTGTGTGTGTGTGTGTGTGTATATATTTGTATGATTTCATATGTCCATTTGGTATATAATATTTATATTTTTCCATACACTTTTTTGCAGTAACATGCCTCATCTATAGTACCACTCTTTTTCCTCCTCTGTTAATCATGTAGTTGGGGATGGAGGCTTGCTACTGCGGCTATGCCAGGTAATTTTTTTTTTTCTTTTTTGCATTGAATAAATTGAAGTTTCTTTGTATGCTAGCCTCTGGAAGCTACTGTATATTTCATTGCTATCACTTGGGCTTGAGGTAAGCTACAGTATACGCTACCAGGCGTGCCTTGGTCAGGCCATAGAGGTGTGAATTTCTTTCCTGCAACCACGGGTTGCCAGAATGAAACTTGCACAATTTCCCCATCAATACACACAATGCTGACGGGGGAATCCCTCCTGCTGAGACTTTGTATTCTCCCTGCAGGGGGAGCAAGTAAAATCTAGCAGGCTGATTGTACACAAGTTGGTTGCGCGATCAGCTTGGTACATTCAGCCTGCCCATACACAGTTGAAATCTTGGCCAGTTCCTGGCTTTATTTTTAATCTCTCTCTCTCATTGAGATAGAGATATCTCCAGGAAGTGCATTATTTTTCAAGGAAATTCCAGACAAAGTTATTGGGGTGAAGACTCCCCCCCCCCCCCCCCCCCCTTTCTCTAGATATACCATATAAGATGGCAAATCTTCACTTTTTTACATTCAGTTTCAATTTAAAGTGGAATTGAGCTCCATTGTTGATGCCTGGGTTTTTGCCATAATGTGCAAGTAATCACAGCTTTGCGCATTATGGCAGGTTTGCCTGCCAAAGCCACCACACTTCAGTATTGTGATAGGCGGTATGTCCCATGTTGTACCCTTGCTGCTGCTGACCTCTTTGCCCTGTTATCTTCTGGGTCCAGCCATATTCCCATTCATGCGCACGGGAGTTTGTACAAACCTGGCATCTGCTCAGTATAAGTTAACTAAAAACATTGCTGACAGGCAAGTAGAGCTGTACGATTAATAGTTAAAGAATCGAGATTGCAAATCTGCCCCTCTCATCTTAAAACAGTATTTCATCAGATTCAGTGCTCACTGCTGACAGCTGTCAAAAAACAAAACGGGCAGCCTGCCAAGTTTATCACAACATCTAGATGCAGAGAAACATTGTAACTTTTAGATCAAAGATTTTGGTCTTTAAATGAGGTCAGTTTAACCACTTAGACTAAGCCTTTTTCTAACATTTGTTGCTTACAAATTAAAATGAGTATTTTTTGCTAGAGTGTATATATATATATATCAGCTGTGCAGCTCTACAGGTAAGACCCCTTTCACACTGACGTCCCGTTCAGGCCCGCCTGTCAGTTTTTCAGGCGGACCTGAACGGGTGCTTCATAGAGCGTCGGATGTCAGCGGTGACATGTCCGCTGACATCCGACCCGCTCCGATCCGAAAAAGTGTAAGGCCTCTTTCCCACGGGGCAGATCAGTAATGATCCGCCCTGTGAAGATCCGCTCGCTCAGCAGGGATCGCTCCGTTGTCCCCGCTGAGCCGGCTGCGGACAGGGCGGTCTCCGCACACTGCAGGGACCGCCCTGTCAGATCTCCGCTCTCCTCTATGGGGATCGGACGAGCACGGACCGTGTGTCCGTGTTCATCCGATCCGCTCTGCAGACGGATAGAAAAATAGGATTTTCCTCCGTCTGCAGAATCGGACTGTTGCGGAGGCGGACGAAATCGGGTGTCTGCGGATGCTCATCCGCAGACACCCGCTATCCCATAGGGATGAATGTATGTCCGTATTTCATCCGCAAACGGATGGATGAAATACGGACATACCATCTGCATGTGTGAAAGGGGCCTAACGGAGGAAAAAGCTATTTTTCCATCCGTCATCGGATCGGGTGACGACGGGCACTGCGGTCCGTCGTCATCCGATCTCCCATAGGGGAGAGCGGCCCTGTGACAGGTCCGTCCCTGCTCAGTGTGCAGAGACGGACCTGTCATCTCCCTGCTTAGCGGGGATCGACGGAGTGATCCCCGCTGAGCAAACGGATATCCACGGGGCGGATCAGAACTGATCCGCCCCGTGTGAAAGGACCCTTAGGCTTTATTTTTTTTTATTTCTTTCAATCTCTTCTGCAATAAAGGGTTGCCTGCTAGCAATGTTAGTTGAAACTAAATTCAAGTTTTTCAAATAGTCAAATGCGGCGGCCATGGATGTGAATAAGACCACAGTCCCAGGGACAATAGTCACCAGGACTAATAGTGAATCTTCCTAAGGTTAGTGCGTTGCACATTTGTGCGTTGCAGGAATGTGCGTAAAATTGAATGCTTTGCCGCGACACAAAAAACCCCCCAAAAAATGAAGCCCTTTTGCAGATGCACGGTGGTGCCATGGCGCCCCACACATCAAGCAATGCATGCATAAAAACACATGGTAACAAAGTACCATGTGTCTTGGTGCAGTACTATTTTCTTCAGAAAGAACATGCACCCATTTAGTGCATTTTTTGCACATAGGGTTACTTATTAAAATCGCTGGGCTGCCTGAAATGTGACATGGGTAAACGTGTGCACTTCATAGCACCTGCATAGTCTTCAGGTGGCACCGACCGCAACAGAAACCGACGATTCTTGTCCCAGCCTACATTATCCTCAAAAATGAGTAGCTTGATCCAGAGCAATTGGCTTTGCTGTGCTGTGGCACAAATGTCCATTAACTTCTTTGTGGGTAAGGCTGACAGGATTATTTAATGTGTAGTGACATTGTATAAAACTTAGTAATCCACAGCAACTTCGATCCGCCATATACTGGATGATTTTTCAGACGATTTGTTAGTGATATGTTAAGAATTTTGGCGAGCTGAGCAATGGTTGCGATTTTCGAGGTACAGGAAAAACATTTGCTGGTGATCAATAGAAAATAGAGATATTAGTCAAATTGATTGTCGAACTTGTTGAAAATTTATTCTCTGCAGTCATTCGTTTCCAAGAAATGTAATCAATACAAATGATCGTTTACAGGGCGGTTTACAGTGTAAAGGATATCCGCTTCCGTTCAAAGCGCAAATGATCGTAAAAGGCCATTGTCGTACAGGACACATAAATCCACCACAAAATGTAAGTCACTAGCAATTTGTTATGATGCCAATAAATATGCATTGAATTGTCTTAGAGATTGGCCAGTGTAAAAAAAATCTTATTAATCGCTGTTTATTATTGCACTTTTTCAGACCTCCTGTACACTCCAGCGGTGCTGCTTCTTTGATTAGAGGCTCTGGCTGCAAACTGCACAAAGTCATATTGTGCAACACATTTCTTTCTTTTTATGGCTACTGTTCAATGCAGTCTGAGATTATTGGAAGCAGCACGGAGCCCCCCTCACATCTTTGTGGGATGCTGCAGTTCTTTACTGCATGCACATTAACATGGTATTTTGGGCATTCAGGTAGGTTGCACTATGGCAGCCCGTTCATTTTGCACATTGCCGGCTATTATAGTTGTGCATTAACCCATGTTAGAGAAACGCATGAAGCAGTGCGATTGGTTGTGGTCCCATCAATGCAGTGAACCACCTGAGCCTTAAGCTTAGTTCACGCCTACAACCTTGACTGTGTGGGTGCATATATGCGCTTTTCGTGTAGGGCAAAAAGCTAAAACACCTCGCCAAACCACTTGGCGCTATGTCACCATGCGGTATGGTGTGTGCAAAAATGCGAGTGAATGAGTGGGTAGGTATCATTTGGTACTTTATATAGTGCCATCAGTTTATGCAGCGCTTTACACACATATATATTCACGTCTGTCCCTGCCCTCAGAGCTTACAATCCTAAGGTCCCTAACTCGCGTTCATACATACACATACTAGGGCCAATTAAACTACCAGCATGTCATTAGCGTTTGGAAGGAAACCTTTACTTAAAGTGGTTGTAAAATCAGAAGGTTTTTTTCTATCTTCATGCATTCTATGTATGAACATAAACCTTCCGTGTTCATCAGCCCCTCTGTAATACTTATCTGAGTCCCCTCTCTATCCAGCAAAGTCCACGAGTGCCTCGGCTGTCCAATACTCTCCCTCCTGATTGGCTGAGACACAGCAGTGGCTCCATTGGCTCCCGTTGCTGTCAGTCAGTTAGCCAAACAGGAGACAGAAGATTGGGCCGGGCCACGGCTCCATATCTGAATGGACACAACTGTAGCTCAGCTCGGATGCCCCATAGCAAGCTGTGGGGGGCATTCAATAGGAGGGAGGGGCCAGGAGCATCGAAGAGGGCCCCGAGAGGAGGAGGATCTGGACTGCATGTTTCTGTGCGTGTGTCGGAGAAAGCATTCGATTTTGTGCACATTCCCAACGTGCATGGATGTGAACCTAGCCTTACAGTGTGCTGTTGTAAAAATGGCTACATGTCCCGTGTTAAGTGCATTGGCAACCCATTTAAAATAAGCTGCATCATGCAATGCACGTTAAAATACACTAATGAATAAGCAAACCTTTAAAAGGGAATTTGACCTAAAGCAAAAACTCAATCAGTAAAACATTGGCTGGTGTTGGAGGGCAAAAACCATAGCAGTGATGTTTTATGTAAATGTGTTCCTTATTTCTAGTTGCTGTCGGGATAGACGGGCTTGCTTCTAGGTTTTACTATATCCATTTGGCCGAGTCTTTACAGCTAGCAAAAATGATCCTGGTGCATCTGGGCGGCCATGAAAAAGGCTGCTGATCCCTTAATCCTCCACATTAATTTTAGTTGCTGTTGTAAACTAATCATGCTCCCCTTCTGTGTCAGACATTTGTCTCCAGCATTCAAAAAAACTTGGGCCAGGCTTCAAATATTTCCCATGCAAAGCCAGAGAGGTTAACTTTCTCTGCATCTTAATCTTTGGCAGCCCCACACAAGCTTGATAATGGCGTGGTGAAGGTTGAAGGGTTGCTTTTTTTATATTTTTCTTTTGGGACAGTCTGAGCCCAGAGTGTGCGACTTAATAATACGATTTTGTGAAAGGTGTTGTGTATCTTGATCTACGGAAGCCTTTTTTTGAATGGAGAGCCTTCAGGTTTCTTCAGCGGTGCCTTGGTAAATGGCCTGTAAATTGTGAACAATCCAGGGGATGGATCAAGCCTACCCCTCTCCATCAGTACTGGGGTCACTGTGGTTTTAAATTGGGGTGCTTTGAGATTTGTGCAAGATTTTAAAGGGTACCTTGATTGAAAAAAGTTTTAAAAACACTGATCTGGGGTACACGCAAACTAGGACCGGTTAAACTAAACCGCGCCGAAGATAGATTGCGTCTTTCTCTCCCCAATCCTTTACTGGTCTGCACTAACACTGGGCCATAAGCAAATGTTCCTGGGCACACTTAACATTATCAGCTCTGTCAACCAGTCAGACCAGTGTTTGTGCTATGGCACAGTATGCACTGAAGTGATCACATCTTCCACCTGGTCCTGGTCACGGTTCAGAACCCTCGAACTGGACCAAGATGGTGAACTATACCTGGGATTGGTAAAACTGCCAGTGAGAGTGGACCTTTCATGCCTTAGGGTCATCCAAAAGAGCACCCCCCTCCCCCCTTTGGGAGACACAAGTAGCGATCATGTAAAGATGTTTCATTTTAAAGTGATACCAACGTTTTTTTTTTTTTTAACTAAAAACAAATACCTTCTCTGTAAGGTAAAGTCCGTTTTGTTTTGAACGTGATGTTGTGAGACGAGACTAAAAAGAAGTTCAATAGCCAGTATCCAATAGCTTCCCTTGCATTGTATTTGGTCTCTCGGACCAGTATACAGAGAAACTGTTTTCCCGACAGGAATGGAGTCCGTCGGACAGATTTGAAACATGCTCTACTTCTAGGTCTGTCTGATTTTTTTTTTTTTTTTTGTTTTTGTTTTTTTTGTTTTGTTTTTTAAACCTTTTCAAATAGGTCCTGCCTATAAGTAAATTGGGCATGCTGCAATATAACATTATGTTTTTTGAGTGATTTGCAACTGCAATCTGAAGATGGAGATGTCTCCCTGAGAGAAACTGGATAGTGGTTACACCTTTAGACCAAACTCTGACCTTAGGCTAAAGTCGTTGGAATATCTGGTATCAACCAAAAATAGTGCCGGATATTGGATATAGCTCCTCAGACATACTAATTGCCTTTAGCGTTGGTACACTATGGGTCTGTCAGTTTCTTCTCTTCTGCTCAGTTTGTGGACAATTTGATGCTTTTGTTTAGCAAAATGTTGTTGTAAGTTTTTTTTTTTTTTTTATTTATTTATTTTTTTTTTTTCCTACTAGAACTCTTATTTGGCATCCTCAGCAAGTGAGAACGTTGCAGTAAAAAAATGCAAGCATGCATTGAGCATATCTGAAGATTGCAAATCCCCTGTAGTACTTGGCTTTACATATTTTGTGCGTCATTTTACATTAATGTCATAGAAACGCTATCGGGTTCACTGACGTGTAGTGAAAATGGCTTTCCAATATGCTTTAAAGATATTTAAAGTGATACTAAACACTGTTTAATTTACAGTGTACCTTCTATTTTCTGTATGTGGATAAGGGCACTGTCATTATTTTAATAATCATAACTTTTCGATATAGAGCTGTCATGGGACCCAGCTCTTTCCCAGCCTGTCTGCAGGGAAACCTAAGCAGGAGGAGCTTCTAGTCCTCTAATGGTCACGTGTAAAAAAAAAAAAAAAAAATAAAAAAAATAATTTGGAATAAAATAAATAAAAATGTAAATTTTTTATATGTGTAAAAAAATATAGAGAGATAGATTTTATATATATATATAAAAAAAAATTTGTTATATGTGCATGGATAGGGTTGGGTAGCCATGTGCCATCCTGGAGATGGATGTGGTGAACCAGGGGCTACAGTGACACCATGTAGGTGTGATGACGTCACTCGCTATGCCACAGGACGACACAGAAGCCAATGGAGTGGTTGGAGAGGACGACGCAGGAGGGCAGGTCAGTAAAAAGTGGTGGGGGAGGGGGTGGAGTAGGCCTGGTCAATATTCGCTCCATAAGACAGACATTTCGCCCCATTTTTTTTTAGAGCAAAAAGTGCGTCTTTATGGAGCGAAAAATACAGTATTTGAAACAATAACATGGTGTGGGTGGCCTTCTGCCAGTCACAGGCTGCGTCACACCGCTCCACCTTACCACTGAGTATATACCCACATGTCACTCTATAGTCACATGGGCTTCTCAGATGTTATCTGGAGGAAATGCGCACCATAGAAACTCGCTGGAAACTGAGCATGTGCAGGGTTGCCATGGCAGCTCTTCAAAATCCCTAGCTGAAAAAGGGACGTGAACAGACGTTAAAGAGATCAACAGGATCAACTTTTTTTTCAGAAAACAAATCTGTGACTGAGTATGGACAACATGCAATACACCATTTTGATAGTGTGGTGTGTTTTTTTTTTTTTTTTTTTTTTTTTTTTTTTTCTTCTTCCCTTTCTTTATGATGTGGGTTTTAGTGACACTTTAGCATGCTTTTTTGAGTTTAATTGCAGTGCAAACCATAGAGGTATGAATCTAGCATTGGCCCACAACCCCCAAATCTTATGAGCATTAATATGTTAATTTCCAAGGTCTTTAAATAGTAAAATTGTGCTCTTCTTTTTTACTAAAGTATTACCTGGTGTTCCTGCCATGAAGATCCTTATTTGGGCACAACCTGTAGTAGGGTGCCCCCATCTTCCAGTTGTACTCCTACATTGTCCCCGTCGCAAAGGCTTCGGATTGAGACAAGTGACCTTTTCAACATTTATTATGCAGACATGGTCTACTGTTGTCTGTATTAGGAAAATCCTCTGAGAAATGACATGCAGTCCACGTAGATAGGGAGTGGCTGTAGGAGATGTAACAAGGCAAGAACAAGTAGTATTCATTTAAAAAATACATGATTTGTGATGCACAATACTTCCACAAACTAAGTGTGGGTTGGCATCTACTGTAACCCTTGTGGTCCCAACTGTCACAGGAGCGAAACAGCTGTTCCACTTGTTTATATTTGGGCATAGCCATCAACAGGTGATTTGACCACCGCTCATAGACATACATAGCGATGTCCAGACACTCATCTCATTCTGTTATCTCGAGGGAACAGCCTTGGCTGCCGATGGTTCCGGCTGTTGCCCCCAAATACCTTCTATCATCCCCCAATGTTGCTACAAAGGTTGGAATAGTAGACTGTCTTCTGATTAAGGTTTTCCATAATTTGTCTGCTGACAGTGGTTATCAAGCTCTCTCTTGAGCATTGTGTCCCAGATGTTGACAATATTTACTATAAAATCAATGTTTTTATTTCTACTGTTCCTCTTTTTTGCTTTTGTGATTTTTAAAACAAACAAAAAAAGAATAGATTTTCCCAAGGGAAATTGCCATTTCCAGAGCTTGTTCTGTGTGTCCCAAGAGAACTAAAAACACGGAGACCTCAACATCTCAGACCCAACTTGGCAGGACTGTCAGGAATTTTCTGTATATATGTGTGTGAGATAAAAAAAAAAAAAAAAAAAAATATATATATATATATATATATATATATATATGTGCCAAGTTGGGTCTGAGATATACATATGTGTATAAATTATACAGAGAAACTCATCCAATTAAGATATATTTGCAGAACATACTTTACTCTTTATTGACTATTTAAAATGAGTAAAAGGCACACCTCGATCTGTCATCAATGCCAGTCAGATGGAGATATTCTGCATATGTCCTGGGATTGTCCTAGTGTCAGAACATTTTGTCGCAGGAATTATATTTCCCACACCTTTCTTATGTCTAACCTATTTAAACCAGAATTGTGATGTTTTTAGTATTTTTGGGGAACTGCAGAGTATGGTACAACCAAAAAAAACTTGTAAGACTAACCAATCGTATATCTAGAATACAAGAGTTAAATTGGATGTCCACTGAGGCCCTAAATATACTATATTAGTTTATTGAATAAGGTGACCTTTCTTTATAGGATCACCTTTTGAAACTTGAGTATGTCCTGCTAAATATAATACTACTTGATGTGATTGGGTTGCTAGGTCCTAATTACTGTGAACACCACCAAAAACTGGCTTTTTTTTCCTCCTCTACGATATGTAGACCTACCTCATGCACATGGATGGTTTGAGGTTTAAAATCTGCTCTAGAGTAAAAACCCAGTGTTTTTTTTTCCCCTGGGGTGCTGTGGATGGTACGTACAGCGTAAGTGAATGACTGTATGCAATCTGTACTTGGGTATATGCTAATGCATGTATGACATAACATGCAAATTCTTTGTTCAGAGAATATGCCATATGATTCGAATGTACAATATATGTAAAAGTGCTGTGTGAATTGCCGGTGCTATAGAAGTACCTGTAATTATGTGTTCGTAAGCATCAACATATACCCAAGTACCACCACCTTAAGCCAGCTTGTTCAGATTAGTACTTTGGAATGCCAGGGACTGTTAAGCAACCAACATTGGTAGAAATTTCGCAATGGCAGCAACACTAACCAGACTCTTATTGTATTTTTAGAACGCCATGGTTTTGGGGGCTGTGGACAATAAACCTAGCCTCTAGACATAAAACACAGAACATGCTTCATCTGTGACCATTTCACTAAACATCTGTATGTAGACTGTTAACAGTATGGGATGAAGAAATAAAGAATGTATAAGGGATAAAGGTTTTATTTGGCTCTCTCCTCCCATTGAAGATGTACCCTCACTTTCTATCTTGGTGACAGCATTGCCATCTAGAGAGAAAGGAAAAGTAAACGTCACAAAGATCCATACAGTAGATTTTGGATAGAGCAGGGGAGGATGGAAAATCTGTTCCTTGCTCTAGCCAAAACATATTTTTGGCTGAAGATGCTCTATGTATGGCTTTTACAAATGGATGAAAAACTGCATCCCGATATAAGGGTCCACTTGGAGTAGCAGTGGACTTCTATGGCTACTGCAGCCTTAATATTGCTTACAGCACACAATGCTAGCAACCCTAGTGAAAATTCACATTGCAATAAAATAAAATAAATCCAGTTTAGCAGTGAAGGTTTGCTAACTTCAATCGTGTGCAAGCACAAATCCCGAAGAATCACTTTGCTAAGTAAAAAGTCTACTTCTTTAGTAAATCAAGCCCACAAAGCAGCTCCATATTGTGCATGGGTGATTTCATGCTGGATCGGCCATAAACAGACAGAAATTTTGGTTACTTCAGCAGGTACCAGCTAAATTTCAATTGGTTTGTGGCTGTCCCTGCTCAACCAAAATCAATTGGTTGATTGCCTTCTAGTGAAGGAGAAATGTTGGAGAACATTTATTGATGATCGGCCGCAGCCCATAGTGGTGGATTCCTTCATCCGCCTCCTTTGTATGGGTGGAGGAATCTGTCCACTGGATGAACGCGCTAGGGTCAGCTTTAGATTACATTTTTACAGTTATGTGTTTTTTTTTTTTTTTATTTGTTTTTTTTTGGGTGCTTGGCAAGTGTTTTGACTCTTTGATGCAGCGCATAAAACACAGGCTTTCATAAGTCTGAGGTGAACAACAAAGTCAACATTCCCTCATTCACTAAGCAAAGTGTGACAATGCTCTACTCCTTTAGTAAATCAACACCATTGTTTCATTCTTGGTTTTCTGAACATGTTCTCACACAAGCTTCCTTATTACCTTTGGACAGCATCCAGTGTTTCTCCTTTTATCATTACCATCTTAATGCTCTTTAGTCTTTATGTATATCCATGTGCTATAAATTAACTACATCTTAATTTAGTTAATTGTTTTATGAGTTGAATCCTTGTTAATAATTCAGTAACAGTTCTCACATCTGTGAAAATGCCTTGAACAGCAGCAGGGTATTAAGAGTTTTTACATACAGGTTTTAAAAGGTTTGCTCTGACGATTAAGGCCAGCTATGTTTTTATAGGGTGCGGAGGTTAGTGTGCCTGATGATGTAGATCCATACTGGCCATATATACTGAGCCAAAGTGCTACATAATATATTTCCTGATCCCCACTGACAAGTAAACTGGCTGTTTTTATAATAAAATCTTTGAAATGATTCCAAGTTCATGCCACTATGAATAACCACAATGAACATATGTCAACTGTGGTACATCAGCTGGAAGAGAGAACACTAAAGTTAATTTATAATTATTTAACCACCAAAATGTTCATGTGCTCCAGCTCACTTTCCAGTGTAGAGGAGAAGCTGCATTATTACCTTAGTACACATGTCATACCAGATCCTGTTTATCAATGGGAAAAGTCCTCTTTTTGCCCATTGCAAACACTTCAGAGAAATGCCGTGGATCTGTAAGATGGTTGCTATCGAACCGGAAACTTGGTTAAACTAGTTTTCATATATTAGCCCTATACCACTGGCATGTCCCAATATGTGCAGTGGACATGAGCTCCAACAGGGAAGGGTGGGAGCAGGGGCCCATTGTGCAATCACTGCACATATTAGAGATTTGATTCCGGGAGCGCTCCTTGACGTGTTGCTTCTATTTGAGCCACAGCCTATCCTTTCACTTACTGAAAGGAGCTACAGTTATGTCAGCACTACACCTGGGTGCAGTGCCACCAGAATGTTGACTAAGTATATATGTAATAGATGCATACTCTGGCATGCCAACACATCCACATTAGTGCCAGTGGACGCATAGGCCAGGCTTTCCCTCACCAGTAGAGATAAGCTTAGGTGTCCTGTGAATGCTTGTTTTTTTTTTTTTGTACTCCAGTGAGCTGAAGGAGTGGTCATTTCATGCCCTGCAGCTCTCATTAGCTGTAGGGTAGAGGATAACCTTGCCTGCAGCTTATTGCCAAACAAAAAAAGCATGTCTGAGATGAGTTTAGAGGATGCAAACTCCTCTCTACTCGCCAGTCTTCACAAACCATTCCAAATAAAATGGATTTGTAAAACTAAGTAACAGTCTGCATTCTAAAGATTTGAGAGACGAGGGTCACATTGGGTGCAAATTAATTGCTGCCATTGATTGCAGGTGACCCCTCACATAGGTGGCTACATACGATCCATGCCTCTGACCGGACACGGATGGCTCGTGTCCTGGGTTGCCATCTCTGCTTGCATACACACTGGGCAATGCATTAAATGCCATGGCTCAGTTTTGAGGAAGGTGGTCCAACTTTATGCTCTTGTGCACAGGTTCAGAGCATTAAGAAAATGCCTTTGTCATGTGGACAAGTTGGCGTTCACTTTGTATACAATATTTCATGCTCCCTGTCTCTTGTAGGGTACTTTGGCACCTTTCATGCTAAAACACTGCTAAAACAGCTGCCGGTAATTTTTTCAACGTTTTAGCGGGGTTTTCTAGGTTCTAGCGCGTCGCTTTTTTTTTTTTTTTGGTAATGTGAACTCTAAAACCCCTGTTTTGCGGCGCTTTGGAAGCCCTGTCCATTCATTTCAATAGGCAGGGGTGTTTTTGAAGAGCTTTTTTTTTTTTTTCAGTGCTCTAAAGATGCTGCTTGCAGGACTTTTTCTACCACCCCAGTGTGAGCATCAATTTTCAAGCACTTTTTTTGGCTCCAAACTGCCTGCAAACTGCCTCAGTGTCAAAGGGGTCTATATGGAGAAACTGAGCTCAAGATCCCGGAGTTGTAGGACAAACCTTGTTCCAGTTGGGGAATGTGCATTTAGGTTTTATCTGAGTATTTTACATATTTTAAATGGATAAAATGTGTGGTGATAAGAATCATCCAATGATGCTTATATACAACTGGACCCTGTGCTTTTTTAGTCAAGTTTCTGAACAAAGCCTTATTCAATGAAATTTCACTGTATAGACTTATCTTAGTATTTTTTATATACTGTGTATACTGTCAGACTGCTTATGTATCACAAGTGTCACAATACTGTTGAGGTAGCTTTACTATCATTACATGTTACAGCCACAATGCTACTCCTAGCAAAGCTGTCACTTCTTGGCAAACATGTCTGCTGACAGAAGGCATGTCCACAATTGGTAATGACAAACACAACCTTAAAGAAGCCTGTGAGTGAACTGCATTTTAAGAATTAAAATTTCAAATTATTATTATTATTATATATTTTTTTTAAATGCGCATGTGGAAGATAGCGGCGTTCAGGGCCACTCACCTGTCCATACAGTTACTTCATCCCCATAGAGTAAAGCTGGGTACACCCTATACAACTTTTGTTCGATTTTCCTTTAGATTTTACCTTGATTGCATGCAAATTGAAAGGTTTGACCTCCTGTTATAAGGTTTTGGTTAATCCAAAGAAAATTGTATAGTGTGTATCCAGCTAAATATAGGCTGCCTGTACTCGGCTCCAGTTCAGCTGCATAAACAAATTCACACTGTATAGGCCACGTTGCCTGTGTGAACAAGGCCTAAAGTAGATCGTCAACTATTAAAAATGTTTTCTTTCCTGTTTCTTCCACACTCCCTCCTACACAATAGCAAATTTTTCATATTTTTTGGAAAGTTTAGTACTTTTTGTGCTCCAGAACTTTCTGCTTTACCCACCTAGGTGGGAATGCTGTAGGGATCCCCACTGCCTTCTAGGATTTCCGTGTCACACGTCCCGTGTTTTTCCATGCATGTACACAACATAGGCCCCAGATACCAAAACCAGCAAGGTTTGTACACATGCAAGGGAGTTCCCTTCTCATGTGCAGATCTGCCACAAGTCTGCCAGGTCGCAGTGTGGAAGAGGAGCAGCAGGAGGAT
The DNA here is from genome assembly GCF_037356315.1 of Lithobates pipiens. NCBI lineage: Eukaryota > Metazoa > Chordata > Amphibia > Anura > Ranidae > Lithobates > Lithobates pipiens. The sequence continues at coordinate 450,648,967 of NW_027507718.1, read as the reverse complement.
CATTTCAGACGCAGGGAGATCCTCTTTAATCTAAATTTTTATTAAAGTGTTAGTGTTTTAAAATGTTTTTCTATATAATGCCATCTGTATTTGGGGTGGCCATATTTGCTCATTTCATAAGTAGACTTTACTTCCTGCTAGTCTTTGTAAGGCTTGTCTACTAGATGAGTGAGGTTTTTTTTTTTTTGGGGGGGTGGGGTTTACCCCTCCAAAACAAGCAGTCTCTAATGTAATCTCTGTCTAGGCTTTGGGGTCCTTTCACACAGGTGAAGAGGAAAAAAACTGAACTACTGACTACTGGTCCAGTTTACATCAGTTTGCACATCTATCTTTAGGTCAGTTCAGTTTACATCATCATGCTACATCCGTTTTTGCATCTATGGACATAAACGGAACAGATCTAAATGTATGAGATCCATTTAGATGTGTCCAATGGAAAAAGAGACAGGCCTGAACGGACGTGGATGTAAACGAATGATTATCTGCCTACATCTGCCTGCCCTAGACATAAATTGTGATTTCAGTCTGTATCCATCTAAAAAAACTGACAGATGGATCTAGAATGAATGTCCATGTGAAAGGGCTCTTAGGTCATATGAGGGGTCTTGGGAACAGCATTGATGATTCATGAAAGAAAGGGTACTTCTTCCCCCTATGTTAATGACAAACTGTATGGTGATCTATAACTAGGAGGAAAAGATCTTCCAGAATGTCTTTCTCAAATGGAACAAGATTGTACAAATCGGGATGCCCAGACAAACATATAATTATGTACTCCGTAGTGATTCACATAGTATGACATTTTTAATGTTTGGGTTTTTCAGATTTGTTATAATGGTATATTCAATGATTCTATAATGAAATTGGTTTCTTTTATACAATACGGGCATCATTTATTTTAGACAATTAGATTTTTAAAATGAGACAAAAGGTGAAATGTAATGAGTAGTTAGGAAAGCGACAACCACAACACAGTAGCTATGTACTCCGGTTGTTGTACAGTACACACCGCCACAAATATTTTGAGTCAAATTGTCATTCTTGCTGTTCTAGCCGTGTGTGTTCATTCTGAAAGAAATCTTTGTTGCTAATAATTGTTTATGGCTTGGTGTCTTCAATGGAATAGCATGCTGTTCTCATTAAGGGTTGCTATTAGACTCCCATTCTGTTTAGTCACATTGTTGTAGTTTTATTCTTGACTGTTGGTAGACTGGAAGCCATTGTTTTTGTTTTTTTGCAGAAATCCTCTGGAAGTTCTTAGATGATGACCATTGGTTAATGCTTTGCTGTGCTTCCTGGTTCACTCAAAGGCTTTCTGTAAATTAGAGGCACATGTTGGTCTATTTCAGGATTTCGTTAGTTTTTTTTTTCTTCTCATTAATGCATATTAAACTTCTGATACAGAATACCTATTGATTCATCACAGCTAGAGATCTACAAACAAAAGGGAGTATGGAGTTTAGTTGATTTGCAGTACTATAGGTCTGACATGGCAGGAGCTGTCAGACTTTAGTAGAAAAACCGCTGTCTGCAGCTTACTGGCAGGGAACAGACTTTTCTACCTAGGTTGTGGCTGCTTTATAAACCAAGCAAGCTGGCCATACATGAGGGTTCCCCAACCTATGCTATACAATGTAAATGGACAAATCTCCCACTGCTGCAGCGGTCAGACTACTCCCTGAGAATTATTTTGTGTAGCTGTCATAAAGAAACCATTCCCCGGGAGTTGGGGCCTGAGCGTCTAACGTGCATTTCCCTTTTCAGAGATGTCTTTCTCTCCAGTATTTTCTGTCAGTAGAATAAAGGGACTCTGGTAACAAAAGACAAGGGTTCCTGAGTTTACAATAGTACATAGGCCTGGAGGGTGAAAGTCACCATGAGTGTATCAGAATAAGGCATTTGTGGACCAGTACCCAAGGCAAATTTGTGTGCACCACATTGTTTCTAGATAGTGTCTCTATTTCAACCTAGTCCTACCCCTCATCTCTGGATTCTTTTATGTAAAGGAATTGCATTTCATGTTGTAATTTACTTGAGGAAAAGGCATAAATACTAAACTGGGTCCACCCTGTGACCACTGCCTTGTACAGCTGCCAGAGGGCCAACACTGGCGATATGGTTGACTAATTTGGCACGGTGACTCCTCCCTGCATTGGTCCTTTCCTCCCCAGTAGATAGACGTATACAAGTGCTTTGTGGCCTGGGCACATCTTCCATCCTTCCTGGAACCTAAAGCTCTGCAACAGTTGGAGAGCCATAAGTTGCCTGATACTTGTTTGAAAAGATGCTCAGCATTTTTGGAACATCTTGTGGTTGTGTAAGAAATGTGATCATCTTAGACCCCTGTGTTGGTTGTCAGTACTCTAAATATAGCATTTTTTTTATATTTATATATTGTATACAATAGTATGTTGATACTCCTTTCAGTGTACGTCTAGTAAATGAGATCTGGAGATCTTTTTTTATCGTTTGGGCTTACAAGGGCTATATTTTAAGTAATTCTGAGCCAGTGTTGGGCTATTTTCCACAACTGCTTATAACCCTAAGAGAGGTTCCCAAGGACTTGGTGCCTTGGCTGGACTACAGATGCTTAACTTTTTATCTTGTGGCCTGTTGAGCACGGTCGCATATCCTTTCCATAAATTATGCATTCGCTACCCAAGGGTTGGTAATGGTTAAAACCCCAGTCAGATCCATTATTTGATTATTTTTTATTTTTTTTGCTGTTGGTGTCCAGATGAAGAGATCCCTCTTCACTTGCTGCCATAGTAATGCAACAGGAAGTGAGTGGAAATCTCTGACCGGGGTTGCCCCTAATAGATTTCCACTCGCCTCCTGTTCTCGCCACTGTTTCTCCAAACAACAAAAACATACTCTTTTTATAAATATACCAATAGTTTTGGTTTTGAACCCACACGTTGCACATCTAGACATCTTGTTGAAATATTTCCTGCTGCTTTACATGAAAGCAGGATATTTAAATGTTAGGTGAGGCTTCAGATCGTTAGGGTTGAGTTGGGTGTTATGACTTTTTTTGTAGTTATTATTTAGAAGCAATTATAAAGATGCAATCTGCTACGCCTTATAAGAACTTTATTTATGCATGTCTAAATATAAGATCATAAAATATGTTTGCACAACCCTACACGGTTCTTGCCTGCTGTTGCTATCTGCAAAGGTTTGGGGTGTTTCTCTTTTCTGTTCTGCAAAAAAAAAAAATTTTCCACTATAGCCATAGACCTCTCTTCTGACCTGAATAATAGCACTATACTACAATGGTTCTTCAGACACTTTTATATTGGTGGTTTGTTCCTTGTAGTGAGTGTTTTTATTTTTTAATTTTTTTATTTTTTTTCACATTACATGCATAGTTTAAGATTGAATGTATAACTACATATATTTGATAATCGTGTTTTGATCAGGGGGGGGGGGGGGGGGGGAAGCACACTGAGCAAGCCTTTATTTGTGTACCTTTTTTTAAAATGTATCTAAACACAAAAATGTAATGCAGTGCCTTGAAAAATACCCCTTAACCACTTTCAGACCCGACCATTTTGCTGGTTTAAGAGCAGACCACTTTTTGCAATTCGGCACTGCGTTGCTTTAACTGACAATTGCGCGGTCGTGTGATGTGGCTCCCAAACAAAATTGACATCCTTCCCACAAATAGCTTTCTTTTGGTGGTATTTGATCATCTCTGCGGTTTTTATTTACGCTATAAACAAAAATAGAGCGACAATTTTGAAAAAAACACATTTTTTACTTTTTGTTATAATAAATATCCCCCAAAAATATATAAAAAAACTATTTTTTTTCCCTTGTTTAGGCCAATACGTATTCTTCTACATATTTTTAGTTAAAAAAATTGCAATAAGCGATTGACTGGTTTGCGCAAAAGTTATAGCGTTTACAAAATAAGGGATAGTTTTATGGCATTTTTATTAATTTTTTTTTACTAGTAATGGCAGCGATCAGCTGTTTACAACGGCATCTCATAGATCAGCCGCCCCTTGAGACTATCGCGGATATCCCCGCGGTGATCAAGTCCGCGGGTCCCGCGACCACACTCACGGGGGTCCCGACCGACACGCGAGTGCGCCGTGATGGCAGGGCGTACCTGGACGCCAATATGCCTGCCCATGCCATTCTGCCGACATGCATCGGTGTGCGCCGGTCGGGAAGTGGTTAAAGTTCTAGATTTTGTCATGTTAAAAACAAAAATGTTAATGCATTTTATTGGGATTTTATGTGATGGATTAACATATAGGGGGTTATTTACGAAAAAGGCATATCCACTTTGCACTGCAAGTGCACTTGAAAGGGCAGTCATTCTAAATCTGAGCGGTAGATCTGAAATGAGTGGAAGCTCTGCTGATTTTTATCATCCAATCATGTGCAAGCTAAAATGCTGTTTTTTTTTTTTTTTAGGTGTTTTTTTTTCCCTTGCATGTCCCCCTCGGATCTACAGCAACTTTACTTGCAAATGCACTTTCAAGTGGATTTTCCTTTAGTAAATAACCCCCATAGTGTCACATAATTGTGAAGCGGAAGGAAAATGGTAAATGGTTTTCAAATTGTTTTACAAATATGTGAAAAGTGTGGAGTGCATTTGTATTCAGACCCCCTGAGTGAATACTTTGTAGAACCTCCTTTTCACTGCAATTACAGCTGCAAGTCTTTTTGGGGATGTCTCTACCAGCTTTTTTGCCCATTCTTTGCAAAATGGCTGAAGCTCTGTCAGATTGGATGGAGAGTGTCTGTGAACAGCAATTTTTGAATCTTGCCACAGATTCTCAATTGGATTTAGGTCTGGACTTTGGCTGGGCCATTCTAACACGTGATAATGTTTTGATCTTAATCATTCCATTTGATCCATTTGAGCTCTGGCTGTATGTTTAGGATCTTTGTCCTGCTTTTGCAGACTCTAACAGGTATTTGGCTCCAACTATCTTTGCTCTGACCAGCTTCCCTGTCCTTGCTGAAGAAAAGGATCCGCATAACATAATGCTGCCACCACCATGTTTCATGATGGGGATGGTGTGTTCAGGGTGATGTGCAGTGTTAGTTTTCCACCATACATAGCCTTATCTGACCAGAGCACCCTCTTCCACATGTTTGCTGTGTCCCCCACATGGCTTCTCACAGATGTCAAACAGGACTTCTTATGGCTTTCCTTTAACAATGGCTTTCTTCTTGCCACTCTTCCATAAAGCCCAGATTTGTGGAGTGCACAACTAATAGTTGTCCTGTGGACAGATTCTCACACCTGGGCTGTGGATCTCTGCAGCTCCTCCAGAGTTACCATGGGCCTCTTGGCTTCTTCTCTGATGTTCTCCTTGTCCGGCCTGTCAAATTAGGTGGACGGCCATGTCTTGGTAGCTTTGCAGTTGTGCCATACTCTTTCTGTTTTCGGATGATGGTTTGAACAGTGCTCTGTCAGATGTTCAGAGCTTGGGATATAGATATATAATATAATTTTTTTTTTTATATATATACCTAACCCTGCTTTAAACGTCTCCACAATTTTATCCCTGATCTGTCTGTGTTCCTTGGCCTTCATGATGCTTTTTGTTCACTAAGGTTCTCTACCAAACCTCTGAGGGCTTTGCAGAACAGCTGTATTTATACTGCGATATAATTTACACACAGGTGGACAATATTTATTTATTGGGTGACTTCTAAAGGCAATTGGTTGTACTTGATTTTAGTTAGGGGTATCAGAGTAAAGGGGGCTTAATACAAATACACGCCACCCTTTTCACACATTTATTTGTAAAAAAAAAAAAAAATGTAAAACCATTTATCATTTTCTTTCCACTTCACAATTCTGTGCCACTATTACATATAATCCCAATAAAAGACATTTTGTTTTTGGTTGTAACATGACAAGGGGTATGAATACTTTTTCAAGGCACTGTATATTACCAGTCCTTGGATGTGATGGCTGCATTCGGTATATTCTACCCACTCCTTTTAATGGTTTTTCTCAACACTCTTAACTGCCACTACTGCTGGACAGCTTGGTCTGTTAAAGTGCAATTTAAAGTTTGCGGTGATCAAATCGACAATTGTTTACTGTGCAACAAGAATTCTGGTTGGCTGTATGTCTAGTAAAATCACCTTTTATTTCAGCAAGTCCAAAAAAAAAAACCTAAATCGAAGGGAACAACCCCCAACATCACCAGCTTAAATTGTTTTTAACTGTAATGGCAAGGAAAAATTGACAGGAGGATGGAAAAAAAAAATTCTCAAACAAAATTCTAAATGTAAATTTTGGTTTTCATTTGTAGCGATGTGTCCCGAATTCAACACTTTGGCATTTAATGATTTAAGTCAAACATTTTCCAGGGTTTTCATGTGAAATCTGCCAAGCCCATAATACTATCGAATGCCCTAATCAACAATTTTTATGAATTTCTGTACGGGAGTTCATAATTCTACTAGTATAATTGTCCTGATTGTACCTCCTGAATCTACTAATCATTTTCATATGCGGATTTCACCCTTTTATGTATATATGCTCAGCCCTGGATTGTCCAGGGTTTGCTATTGGTTCAAGACAAAGGTTTTGCGTCTGTTTTGCGTCTGTTTTGCGTGGACGTGGTGGAAATTGAGGTCAGTAGACATGCCTGTTTGCACCGGGCTCCCTTATCTTTTGGATGGTGGAAAAATAGGGGGACCCTTTTCTGCCCAAATGGTCTTCTGTTACACAAACTTTTATAAAAGTCGCTTCCTTCTAATCTGCAGGTTTGTCGGGGTGTGTGTGTGTGTGTGTGTGTGTGTGTGTGTGTGTGTGTGTGTGTGTGTGTGTGTGTGTGTTTTTTTTTTTTTTTTTTTTTTTCCCCAAGCATGCTTTTGATTTTCTGACCTCAGACATCATGGGTTTAGCTTTGTATCATGTGGATAAAATGACGTAAATGGTGGGATGTAATGTGATTTTGGTAGTTATTAGTTCACTGCTTTTAATAGAGCGTAGTATTTATTTAACACACGTGAATTTCCAAACATGGAGCATAACATTCCCTCTTCACTTCTGAGATGTGTAATACACATCCTTTACATTCCTTGCATTACTTCCTCTTCATCTGATGTTTCCTATGTTGTAATCCAACTAAATCTAATATTGGAGGAAATTCTCTGCATTTTGCCTCTTCAATGTAAAGCTGAACTCCAGCCTTGCCTTCAGTCTGGCACAGGCTCCTTTCCTGTGCTGAACAATGCTTACTCTAATGTCACTGCACTCTGTCAGCTTCTCACTGTGTGCATTATAAGCTGCAGCAAGTCAGAGCCTGTCTTCCCATCTGGAGGATGTCCAGCATCACATAGCTCTTTCCTCCCTTGCCTAACTGTGCTAGAGTGGTTTGGTATAGAGCTTAGTCAGTCTAGATGAGGAGCTACTAGTTAACTGTTCAAATGCTTAAATACACTAATTACTTCCAGTACATTTGTTGGTATTGGTTACAAAGCTGTTTTTTGGGATATGTTTAGATGAGGATGATCAATATATGGAAGAAGAAAAATATTAACTGTCATTTTCCAGGGCAGATTAGGTGCTCTTTCAGATGGAGGGCAGTAAATACGGGTGGCTGAGCTGTGCTTTAACTGCCCTTCTGCTGCTCAGCCACCGAAACTGTCCCAGAACAGCTGGACAGGGCTGTACAGATGCCGCTGCATTTTTAACGCCTCAGTACAAAGTTTGACATGTAATACCACCTGTCAAACTCTCCTATTGAGGTTGAGCAACAATCCTCTGCAATGCAGTCGATTGTGGCAAGGTAGCGTGGCATTATAGGGTTAAATTGGGTGATGAGGTGCTATAACGCACCCTAACCACATGTCAAATGCCCTCTGAAAATCTCTTTAGAGGGCAACGCAGGGCACTGAAAGTCTGAAAGAGCCTTTAGGGCAGTCGTCTCAAACTCGTGGCCCTCCAGCTGTTGTGAAACTAGAACTCCCATCATGCCTCTACCTGTGGGAGTCGTGCTTGTAACTGTCAGCCTTGTGGGAATTGTAGTTTTACAATAGCTGGAGGGCCGCCAATTTGAGACCCTTGCTGTAGGGGCTGATTAAGGGGAAAAAAATTTGCTCACAGTAAAAGCTAAAATTTGGTTGCAGTTGGGACCAACTCTGTGTGATTTACAATGAAATACTTGTGTACAAAACGGTGTGTGTGGCGCATGACTAAGGCATTATGCCAGTGCTTGACAACCTGTTTAGCTCAGGTTTAATATCGTTGACTGCACAAATACTTGCGCCCCCCCCCCCCCATGTAAAATGGGTGCATATTTAACTCTATCCAATATATACTAATATATATATGTATTTCATTATTACCTTGGCCATTCATGACTGTCCTCTAAGTAGGAAAGTTGTCTTTCATACGAGTGCAGATTGTGGGAGCGAATTTTGTGACCTTGCAAGGGTATCCAAAGGATCCTTTTTTTCCATTTTCTTGATAGGAAGCTGATCGATGATCCGGTATACTATATGCAACCCTTACAGATCTCCCAATGGCTTTACACTGATTTTGTTCAAATGTATACTTATTATGTTGCCTGCATCCTTTGCACTAGTTTTAATTATTGCTCTGGTTTCCATTGCAGCCTATTGTGAAGCAGTCTCCATGGAGCAGCCACCAAGGAAGCGGCTGGAGCACAGGCAGCATGTCCTGGGGTGGTATGCACGGCCGCGATCGCCGAACCTCCAACATGGGAATGCCCGGAACAATGAATCAAATCTCCCCTTTAAAGAAACCCTTCTCCGGAAACGTCATTGCTCCACCGAAGTTCACACGTTCCACTTCATCCCTAACTCCCAAATCCTGGATTGATGACAACGTGTTCAGGACGGACAACAACAGCAATTCTCTCTTACCCTTACAGGTAAGAATGGTATGTAGTACACTCCACCTTGTGCATATTTCACTCTTTGTTAAATGCTGAAGTATTTTATTATATGGACTTGCATGCTGTATTCCCCAGAGATTTCTGGTTAACGACCGTTAAAAAGTGAATTACATGTCTGGTAATGAGAGATTTGACTACTTTTTACGGTTTGCAGACAATATGTTGTGCTTTTTATTTTATTTTAATTTTTTTGTTACATTTTTATAAATCTAGTTTGTTTTCCTAATTAAAGAGACACTTTTAAAAATGGCATTTGCCTGCCTGATGCGTTTTTACACTGTGTGCTACACGAACTTTTTATCCAAAGTAGAATAATAAAAAAAAGCTCCTGTCATCTTTTGTACAGGTTGGCTAGAATGGGACTAAATCTCTAAGATTTGCTGCTGTTGGCTGCCCCATAGATAATGGTAATGTTGCCATTATTCAAGAACACTAATGTTCCTAAATGAACCCACTGGCCCTTCGCCTGCTCCTGCAACCATTATATACACTTATTTGTATCTGCAGTACCTGAATATTCAGTTGAGGATAACCTTTTTTTTTTTTTTTTTTTTTCTTTAAAAACTTTGTAGCTTTGATCTCCTTACCACTCTGAGTGCCCCAATATCTCCGGCATTCAGTATGGTCCACTGCTATTCTCTATACGGATTATTTCCACTGGATGTTTTTGGGTCATGTGATCACATATTCTGGTACTGTAGATATTAAGTCTATGCTAAAGCTGAGAAAGTCCTAGTGGTTTTCTTTAGGAGTATAGTTTACTGACCCACTGGTATCATTTACATGTGTTATCTGATGACCTTAAATAGGTATGCAAGTCCTGGTTGTAGGCATCAGACATGAAATAGGAGCAATGCTTATCCTTAGTGTGTACTTGCCTCAATTGGCGCTAAGTGACATTGCTGTCTGCTGCTTTGTTCCACTGGTATCAGCATGAATCCCTTTTTTGACAATTTTTCATGACGCCAAGAGAAAAAAAGGTGACAGAGCTCCAGCACACAGCCTATGACTGACAGCCTCAGCTCTATGCCTGTGAGCTATGTGAATGGGTTGTGTCTTTTCCCTCCAATCAGCTTTCAGAGCTTTCCTCTGAGCCCCACAGAGTATATATATATATATATATATATATATATATATTTTTTTTTTTTTTTTTTTTTGTTTTTTTTTTTAGCTCTCTGCCCCCTTTTTTTTTCTGAACTGTCAGACAAGCTTACAAATTCAGCAAAGGGATGTAGAGGAGAATACTGCAGATAAACCGGTACAACTTTATGTAGGATGATTTTTCATCTATCACTTGAGGCCAGTCACTTCACTTGGTATATGTGAGTGTTTACAACCACGTTAACTAAATGTGTGTTCCAGATAAGTGACCCAGAGTATTGAAGCCAGAGGCAGTTAGCAAGTTTAAGAGGATAGATGTGGCAGACCAGTTTCTCTAATGACTGGTTTCTTTTTATTTGGAAATTTGAGGGAACCTGGCTGAGGCTGGTGTTTGATCCATCTCAGTACAGTGGAGTTGAATGGGAAAAGGGCAGGGAGGCTTGGTTGTGATGCAAAGAAAGAAGCCAGCATTTAATCCATGGGGTGTGTAGCAGGAAGGACAGCACTCCTTCAGGTGTGGTCAGGCAGTGGTATCAATGAAAGATATATGCAGACTGATGAGAACATTAGTGATGCCACACCCTGTATAAAATGGCTGTGGAGGCACCAAAAGCTATGGATGATGAGCACCAACCTAAAGCTCTGCAGAGCATCAGGGGGCATACAATGAAATTCATATTTGGGGAGTGTAACAACCCTTGTTTAGTTCCAGAAAAGTGCTAGATAGAGTGAACACACCTCTTACCTGTCTGTTTTACTGGGCATTGGAGGTACTATAACTTGGTATTTTGAGAAATGTGTATAGGGCACTCGTTCCTTTCTGTTGGGTATGAGATTAGAGCTGAGGTTTTACAGATTTCTGGAACTCATGGTGCCTAAAACTTTACACTGAGTGTCTATTGTGTAGTGCACAGAATAATAGATGTAATAAAAATAGGGGTTTGTTTTTTTGATAGTAGGGAAGTACTTTACTGTTGAGGACATCATTGGAGATTTCCCTCACTTCATGTCCTTGGGGCAACCCTTTTTTGCCAGAAAATAATATTATAGGTTAGCCTCAATCATCATCAAAATTTGATTAGACATAAAAGGTACCATCATCCAAAACAGTAAATGTATATAGGGAGGGAGGCAAGAGATGGACAGTTGCTTAGGCTGTTGGCTATAACCTCCAAAAAAAATGGAGTTTCTTGGCACCGACCACAAATGTTGATTTATCGTAAAATATTCATTTATTTCATAAAAATCTTAAACACAACATTGGTTATGAAAGCAATAGGAAGAACAATACAGCAATACTTGTAGACTTCCAGATTGAAAACTGGTTAAAGAGTATATTCAGATTTATACAGCCCTCAATGGTTTCGCGATCCTAGGACTTCAGGAGGACGAATCTATAAAATAGATGGTATAGATCAACAATCATAAAAAATCTAATATAATGTATTAAACAGAAAACAAGAAGTATAACACAGCAAAAAGAGCATAACTGCTTACCCGTGACTCAATGATAAAATAGTAATAGTAATAGTAAATAGTAACCAGAGACCAGAAGCAGTTCATTGAGATAGCACTGCAGGGGAATTGCCTTGGTAAACTTGCTAAATGGTTATCGCTGTATCCATCCAAAAGGGACGGTATTGCAGCCTTGTAGTCTGTAGTGAAAGACAAAAATTGCATCCCAATAGAGAAACTTCACAGCAGTTTAAAAGTCGGCACATGGCCGTGCAAGAGCTGGATACAAACCTTCCTGAGTTGGTCTTAAGCTTCCCAACTGGGCAAAGACATCTGCACTGCTCGCGAACAGGCTTGAGACCACTTATGAGCTCCCCAACCCGGAAGGTATCAGGTGTCGCCAGGATGAGGGCGTGTGACATCACAGGGTCAGACCATGCTGAAGCGCAGCGTGCACTGTGTGAGTCAAATGGGTGGGGAGCCCAAAACCATGACGGTACAAGCAAGGGGAGGCCTTTCAGACGGGCCCCAGCTTCCAGGGAGATCACATGTCGGCCAATGTTGGGAAATAAATTGGAGGCCGAATATGCCGAGCTGGAAAGCTTAAAGATAAATGTTTATAAATTATCCACATTAGGTCTAAATATAGGAAAACTATATAATGGTCCTACCAGATGATGCTGATAGCACTGTATCGTAAAAAGGAAAATTGGAATTCTAGATCTATTTTATAGATTTATCCTCCTGAAGAAGCGGTCCTATGAGCGAAACTGTTGCCTGTATAAATCTGTGAATATACTCTTTAACCAGTTATCAGCCTGGAAGTCCACGTATTGCTGTATTGATCTTCCTGTTGCTTTCATAACCAATGTTGTGTTTAATATTTTTATGAAATGAATATTTTATGATGATCAAACTTTGTGGTCGGTGCTGAGAGCATTTTTTTTTCGAGGTTATAGCTGACAGCCTAAGCAACTGTCTATCGCTCTCCTCCCCCTGCCAGAAAGGGAAAAGAGGGCAATGCAGACAGAAGTAAAAATGATTTTTTTCATTTACGTGGGGGAATGCTAGAAACCTCATAATTTCTTTTTGTCAGTTTCTATGTTGCAAATTTTCCTTGACTTCTTGTCTGGTAATAGGTTGTCCCCAACTAGAAACCAAGCGAAAAGCAGTAAAACCTGACAGGCATTGTAATCCTTCCACACACTACCCAGAGCTGGGAAAAAATTGGGCTGTATACACTTTTGGCATATGCCCTCTTGGATAATCCAAGAACCTATGTTATAGCTGAACTCTGGCATAATCATTTTAATTTAAATATTGTCCTTATTATCCAAAGGATATAAATATACTTTGTGTACCTCAAATACCTTGTAAACGTAGTAGTGACATCATCACTTTGCTGTACACAACCTGAGCAGAGCTGTGCAAGGGACCCATCAGGCTCCACCCACTATAGCCTTCCTCTGTAGTGACTAGAGGAGGGGGCGGAGACCAGACATCCTGCAAAAGGAGAGAGTGGAACTGACTGGTCTTATTTTACAGGAAGTAGCTGTGAGGAGGAAAAGTTTCACTGGATTACTGCACAGATCTGGAAGAATATACAAAGGACACAACGATTAAATTAATACACATGACAAATGGGCTTAGGCAATCTTTACTCATCCTGGAGTTCAGCTTTAATGAAATGATCGCTTGGTAGCCACTAACATCTAAATGCAGTTTTATAGCTTGATAAAAACATACCCTGGATTCAACCCCTGGATATAAGATTTGTTTCTTAATCTTGTCATCACCCAGATTTTTTTTTTAGCTTGCCCTGCATTTACCTATCAGTGGAAATGGGAAGAAATCCATGCAATGTCCAGATGCCTATTTACTAAGTATTCTTTGTGAGATATCCGCACTGTGTGTGCTGAGAACTGATAGAAGCCTGGTAGAAATCTGTTGGCGAAGCAGTGGCTGGCTCCGCTTGGATATTCTGACAGTGGCTGTTACTGGCTGTCAGAATACAGTAGTCCAGCAGGGGGGATTACGCCAGTTGCACCTCTGGCACAGGCTGATTTAAAATGAAAACATCAGTGTATGGCCAGCTTTAGGAATTCTACAGTCTATCTCTGTAGCAGGTGTACGCGGAGTGTGGCCTGTCTCTGCTCTCTGGCAAAGGGCCATATGAGCCAGAAGACTGCAATGCCTTACAAGGCTGTTCTGCTGTGAAGGACGAGCGTGTTTTTCAGTTTTTGCTTTCAAATAAGTGGGGGGTAGCCTTGTGGGGAAAAAAAAAAACACGCAATAAAGAATGAATAGGTAATAATATTAAAGGGTTTCCTTTTTAGTATACGCTTTTTTTAATTTTTATAATTCATTCAACTAGATGAGCATGCAAGCAGGAGTAGCCTATAGTGAACTGCAGAATGTGATGAGTGATTACCAAAGCTGGAAATAAACATGAATTAAAGCAGAGTTGAGGCTGACCAAAAAAAGCTGCTGACTTTTTTAATCAGACACTCTCCTATCCCATGGTCCAGCATTGTGGGTGTATGAAGCCCCGCTCCTCTCCCCCTCCCAGCCCTGGGAGAAAGTGGGAGCTGGATGCCTCTAAAATATATATATATATATATATATATATATATATATATATATATATATATATATATATATATATATTTATTCTGTACGTATATATTCAGACTTTGCTCAATACTTTTGTTGCAACCTCCAGTCTTGAGTATGATGCTACACACTTGACACACCTATTCTTGCAGGACCTCTCAAGCTCCATCAGGTTGGATGGGGAGCGTTGGTGCACAGCCATTTTAAGATCTCTTCAGAGATGTTCAATCTGGGTCATGTATGGGCTCTGGCCTGGGCCACCTAAGGACATTCACAGAGTTGTCCTGTAGCCACTCCTTTGTTATCTTGGCTGTATGCTTGGGGTCCTTGTCCTGTTGGAAGATGAGCCTTCACCACACTGTGGAGCAACTTTTCATCAAGGATGTCTCTGTACATTGCTGCATTCATCTTTCCCTCGATCCTGACCTGGTCTTCCAATTCATACTGCTGAAAAATGTCCCCAGAGCATGATGCTGCCACCACCATGCTTCATTGTAGGGATGGTATTGGCCAGGTGAAGAGTGATGCCTAGTTTCCTCCAGACATGCTTGCCATTCAGGCCAAAGAGTTCAATCTTTGTTTCATCAGACCAGAGAATTTTTGTTTTTCATGAGTCCTTCAGGTACCTTTTGGCAAATTCCAGGCAAGCTGTCGTGTGTGTTTTTTACTGAGGAGTGGCTTCCATCTGGCCATTTTACTATACAGGCCTGATTGGTGGAGTGCTGCAGAGATGGTTTTGATTCTAAAGAGGTCCTTCTCTCTCCACAGAGAAACATTGGAGCTCTTAGTGACCCAACAGGTTCTTGGTCACCGGACTAAGGCCCTTCTCCCCTGATCCCTCAGTTTGGCTGAGCAGCTCGCTCTGGAAGAGTCCTGGTGGTTCCAAACTTCTTCCATGTATGGATAATGGAGGCCACTGTGCTCAATGGGACCTTCAATGCTTCAGAAAATTTAGTGTACTCTTCCCCAGATCTGTGCCTAGATGCAATCCTGTCTCAGAGGTCTAAAGACAATTCCTGGGACTTCATGGCTTGGTTTGTGCTCCGACATGCACTGTTAAAGCGGTAGTAAACCCGCAATTTTTTTTTTTTTAAAACCTGCAAAGGAAAAGGCATAATGAGCTAGTATGCACTGCATACTAGCTCATTAGGAAATACTTACCTTAGAACGAGGCCCCGACATCTGGCCCGATCCACGCCGAGGGAGCTGACATGCTCCCTCTGCGTTTCTTCCGGGTATCGCTGCTCCGGCGCTGTGAGTGGCCGGAGCCGCGATATCGTCACTCCCGCGCATGCGCGCGGGAGATTTCATGCCGGCCGGACACTGCTGGACTTTCAGGCCGAGAATCCCCTTGTGCGCATGCGCTGCTGCAGTCAGCGGCGCATACCGAGGGGAATATCTGTACGGTTTAGGAGATATATTTTTTTACCTACAGGTAAGCCGTATTATAGGCTTTCCTGTAGGTAAAAGTTAAAAATTTGAGTATACAACCACTTTAACTGTGGGACCTTATTATATAGACCGACGTGTGCCTTTCCAAATCCTGTCCAATCAACTGAATTTACCACAGGTGGACTCAATCAAGTTGTAGAAACAGATCAGTCAAAACAGGATGCACCTGAGCTCAGTTTTGAGCGTCATGGCAAAGGCTGTGAATACTTATGCACATGTGATTTTTTTTTTATTTTTGTTTATTTTTAATAAATTTGCAAAGATTCCAAACTTCTTTCACGTTGTCGATATGGGGGACTGTTTGTAGAAGTTTCAGGAAAATAATGAATGTAATCCATTTTGGAATAAAGCTGTAACATAACAAAATGTGTAAAAAGTGAAGTGCTGTGAATACTTTCCGGATGCAGTGTGTGTGTGTTTGATATATATAATTTTAGGTCACCTAAATACCTTTGAATATTTGACAGAGCTTCTTGTGGCTTTGGCACTTCTCCAGAAAACTGTACCCTTTTCAGGTTCACTACAAATGAAATGGCATTTAGATGAGAAAGGAACATTGTGGCTGTGCAGTTCAGTGACCCAACAACATTGGGCCATTGCATACGATCATAATTCTTCATCTAGTCTCCGGTGGTTTTCAGGACATAGAAGGGGTTCTTGGAGGTTGCTGGTGACACTCGCGGGATAATGTACTCTTCTTGTTCTTTGTTCCTTTTCCCCTACAAGGCCGGGTATTTGAGGGAGAAACAGGCACGTTCTCTTCTCTCATTCAGCACCTACAACTGAAGCTTTGTTTTTTTCCTGGGAATTGGATGTCACGGTGTTGGTTTAATTCTCTGAATATATCAGGCATGTCTGTGTGACTGGTGCATTGCTTTTACCATGTATGGATTTTTTTTTTTTTTATGTATATGTTTATATGTATCCCTTTTAGCCAGTTCACATCTGTCTTCCCACCCAGAGCACTGTCTAGTTTTTAGAAACCATTTTGTTTCTTAGTCCACATAACTGGATTTGATATTCATTTTGCACTATTTTATCATACACAGACACAAAATATACAGTTGTGCTCATTAGTTTACATACTCTGGCAGAATTTGATTTCTTGCCCATTTTTCAGAAAATATGAATATCACAAACTTTTCTTTCACTCATGGTTAGTGTTTGGCTGAAGCCTTTTATTATCAACCGTGTTTACTCCTTCTTCTTTTTTTTTTTTTTTTTTTTTTTTTAATCATGACAGCAGAAACTACCCAAATGACCCTGATCAAAAGTTTACATACCCTGGTGATTTTGGCCTGATAACATGCACACAAGTTGATACGAAAGGGTCAGAATGTCTGTTAAAGGTAACCATCCTCACCGGCTTGTAGTGTGTGTGTGTGTGTGTGTGTGTGTGTGTGTGTATATAAAAGATCAGTGAGTTTTTGGACTCCTGACAGACCCTTGCATCCAGTGCAGCACTGATGTTTCTGGATTCTGAGTCATGGGGAAAGCAAAAGAATTGTCAAAGGAGCTGCGGGAAAAGGTAGTTTGACTGTATAAAACAGGAAATGGATATAAAAAGATCTCCAAGGAAATGAGAATGCCAATCAGCAGTGTTCAAACGCTAATCAAGAAGTGGAAAATTATGGGTTCTGTTGAAACTAGGGGTGCACCAAATGAAAATTTTGGCACCGAAAAGGAAGGATGCGTTGGGCCGAAAAATGATACTGAAAATTAGTTTTTAAAAAATATTTATATTTTTATATACAATTGTATTGTATTCAACTTTTTCATATCAATTTTAATTAATGACTATATCATTGGCCCCTTTTAGTGCAAGGAAGGTCAAGAAAAAATGCAATCTCTAACGATCCTCTTGTACCATGTCCCAGTCTCTAACCATCTCCTTGTAGGGATAATACATGTGCAGCACCTGGCCGGCCTTTTTTCGGCTTCATTATTGGCACTTTTTTTCTTTTGGCTGCCTGCCGAAAACACAATTTTTGGCCGATATGTTTCGGTGGTTGAAATTTTGGTGCAACACTAGTTAAAACCAAACCATGGTCAATTTGTTTGGGATGCAAAGAAAAACCCACAAATAACGTCAGGTGAAATAACGGACTCTGTGAAAACATGTGGTGTGGCTGTTTCAAGATGCACAATAAAGAGGCACTTGAAGAAAGATGGGATGCATGGTCAAGTTGCCAGAAGAAAGCCATTACTACGCAAATGCCTCAAAAGATCCCACTTACAATACACCAAACGGCACAGAGACAAGCCTTCTAGCACAAAGTCATTTGGAGTGATGAGACAAAAATTTTAGCTTTTTGAACACAACCATAAACACTACCTTTAGAGAGGAGTCGCAAGGCCTATTTTGAAAGGTACATCATTCCTACTGTGAAATACTGAGGTCGCTGATGTTTTGGGGATGTGTGAGCTAGAAAGGCACAGGAAATTTGGTCAAAATTGTTGGAAAGATGACTGCAGTATGTTTATAAAAAATAAATAAATAAATATACTGGAGGAACATTTTGCATTCATCAGCCAGGAAGCTGCGAATGGGACGTACTTGGACATTTCAACATGACAATGATCCAAAACACAAGGCCAAGTCGACCTGTTATTGGCTACAGCAGAATAAAGTGAAGGTTCTGGAATGACCATGTCAGTCTCCTGACCTCAATATCATTGAGCCACTCTGAGGAGATCTCAAACTTGCGGTTCATGCAATACAGCCCAAGAATTTACAGGAACTGGAGGCTTTTTGCAAAGAGGAATGGGCAGCTTTACCATCTAAGAAGATAAAGAGCCCCATCTACAAAGACTTCAAACTGTCATTAACGTTAAAGGGGGCAATACACAGTAATAAAGGACTGGGGTATGTAAACATTTTGATCATGGTCATTTGGCTAGTTTCTGTTGTGATTATGATTTTAAAAGGAGTAAACAGTTGATTGATAATAAATTGATTCGGGCAAACGCAAACCATGAGTGAAAAAAGTTTGTCCATATTCTCTGAAAAATTACCAAGAAATCAAAAATTCTGCCAGGGTATGTAAACTTATGAGCACAACTATATAGATAGATAATAAATATTATACGCAGTGCTCAGCATAAATGAGTACACACCTTTTTGAAAAGTAAGATTTTAATCAATCTCTCAATGAACACAAGAACGATTTCCAAAATTGTGACCAAACTGAGTTTTATAGAACTTTTGTTTAGCTCTATTACAAGAAAGTAAGGTTAAAAATATAACCTGGATTACAAATCTTCAGTTTTACTCATAACAAAAACTACTGCTCTAGTATTTTGCATGACCTCCATGATTTGTAAGGACAGCACCAAGTCTTCTAGGCATGGAATGAACAAGTTAGTGACATATTGCAACATCTTTTTCCTGTCTTCAAGAACGACTTCTTTTTTTAGAGCCTGGAGGCTGAATGGAGAGTGCTCAACTTGTCTCTCCTGAATTCCCCATGGGTGTTCCCCCTGATTGGGTTCAGATCAGGGGACATACTTGACCACTGAATCCCTTTCACTCTCTTCTTTTTCAGAAATGTAATGGTGGCCTTAGATGTGTGTTTTGGATCATTGTCATGTTGGAAAAGTGAATGACGATTAAGGGCACAGAGTAGTGGTAGCATCTTCAATACAGCTCCCTGGCACCAGCAGCACTCGTGCAGCCCCACAGAAGGACACTGCCACCTCCCATGTTTCACTGTAGGCACCAAGCATTTTTCTTTGTACTCCTCACATTTGCGACACCATACAGTTTTGAAGCCATCAGTTCCAAAAACATTTGTCTTGGTCTCATCACTCTAGAGTACAGAATCCCAGTAGTCGTCTTCTTTTTCAGCATGGGCCCTGGCAAATTGTAGGCAGGCTTCTTTGTGCATGTATAGACCTTGCCGGGTTCATCTGGCCAACCGCGCAGGCTCCGATTAATTTTTTTTTTTTTTTTTTTTTTTTTTTTCACTGCTGGTGACTGATGCTGGAAACAGGATAAAACACCAGAAAGACTTTGTTCTGGTGCATTGAAGTGAATCTGGATTGTTACTTTGTTTCATTTGTTTACACCTAGCTATCTTATTGCATCAGACATATAAATTAGGCTAGACTTAAGCTGCTCAATAAAAGCAAACCTATTCTGAGCATCACTTATGATTATTGGTCCGCTTCCCATATGTTGGAGGGCGATTTAACAAGTGCCTCGGGCGGTCGGAAGTGCTTGTTCTACAGTAACGTTTTCCAACCTGTTGTAAAATCTCCCGGTGGGTAGAGCCTGATCTGTATTATCAATAGAGGTCAGATGCACCACGTGTCAGCTACTGTGAGCATGGTGGCAGGCCACCGCTCTTATGTGAGTTATGGACAGATGGATATTTCCTGCATATTCTCTCAGATTTATTGCTCTTTCTGGCCAGTGCAAGGGTGCGTTTTATACATTTCCAGCTGTCCTCCCAGCAAGGAATAGCTATAGAATAGCCCCGTAGCATATATTGATTTAATGCAACCTCTATGCAATTTTATCTTCTGTTTGTTTTTTTTTGTTTTTTTTTTTTGTTTGTTTTGCAATGGGTGTCCACTAATGGCAATAGGGATTAGCTATCATATGGAAAAGCAGGTTGGTTGCTTTTTGCTTACTACTTTTTTATTTTTTTATTATTATTTTTTTTTTTCTTTTTTTTTATTATACAAAGTAAAAGCTTTAATAAATTGCAGCGCAACCACAGCAAATCTACAACTGAAGTATGTTGAAACCTAAAACTGATAGTGCACTTATAAAATAATAAAACAATGCAAAACATACATATAAGGCTTTAACCAGCTATAAAGTGCAAATGGCCCCCGTATGCATATATAAAAAATTGATATAAACAAAGGTGTATACAATCTCCCAATAAGCCCCGGGTTACATTGATTGGCTTTGAAATTGTGTGACTTTTTATCTGAATTTACACAATTTCAAAGCCACCTGATGGTGTGAGTTGGAAGACATCTGTGTGACTTCATGCACAGATGTCTGCAAGTTGCACCTAAAATCAAAAAGTGCAGGGGCTACCTTTTTTTTTTTTTTTTTTTTTTTTTTTTTTTTTACCGGCATCGCACCGATTTGAACAGAGCGATTGATGGCAAAAGGCTGTGACATGTCATGCAATTTTGACCAGTCAAATTTCATGTCTCTCCAATGTGAACAGGGGATATTTGTGTCCCTCATGCTTGGGTTCTCAGTTATATATGCAAAAAAGGTCTTGCATGAAGAAAGTTCTCCAAACAGTGTCTTGGCCCACAGTGTACCACCACCTCACACTATGGCCCCTTGGGTCACAATCAGACCTACACAAAGGTATGGTCTAAAAACACTTTTCCCAGTAATTGGGGATTATTCCACAGGTATCTTCAGAGCCACTGGCATAATGTGTTCTCCAATTACCATAAATGTATGACAAAAATGGGGAGGCTTTCATGGTGCTTTATCAAAAGGTGTCACAATTTATTACAGATAAAATTACTCACAAATATAGTGTACTGTTCACATGCAGCAACAATAATAGTGATCATGGTCTCTTTAAGAATGAGCATCCCTGGATGCATGCTGGAGCTGGCCGAAAGACATACAAATGAGCTCAATGACGTCATGTGGCCCTGCCGCCCGTTTCGCCAGTGAGTTCATCATAGGAAAAAGTATTATGCCGTATGTTCTTGTGCCATGCAATGACTATGGGGGATAATCATCATATATATTTTTTTTTTTTCCAGGGTTGTAACTAGGTTTGATCACAATCCTGACTTGGTTATGGCTAGGTAACAGACACAGCAGGGAAGTCTTTTTATTCCCAACACAGTGTGAAAGCCCTACCTTTCACCCAATCTACTATTCTTGAAGGTTTTCTACATGTGCCTAAGTGTGTATCAAACTGGAAAATGTTAAAGAACAGGTTTACCTTTTTATAATAAAAACCCTGTATGGCGGGGTTGCTGAACCTGTGGCCTACAGAGCCCTCTGATTTAGACCACAATCTCATGCTCTGGGATGGCGGGATAGCAAACCCAGATTATAATCAATGGTTTGCTGACCCGCTAATCCCAGAGCAATCAGGATGTGGGTGCTTTTTTCCATATATAGATTTGTAGGTTCTCCTGTAGTCTTTCTGCATGTGATATGTGATGGAGTGCAGGCAGCATTTTCGACTTTAAGCAACTATGGGGAAGTGGAGGGGTCAACTAAGGCATTTGCAGGTTAAGCAACTAAGTTGCACTTGTTTTAAACGTGCATCAGTACAGAGCGTGTATTCAGGTAGTTATGGCTACCTGCCATACGTGTAATAGAGAAGCATGACTGCCCCTGTGAACATTCTAAAATTCATGCAGGGAAACGGCTTTCTTCCCACACATTGGAGCTGCACGCTTCAAGTACTGCGTGTCTTTTAGAAATAAATACCAGAGTCCTTTTTAAAGAAGCCATTCTAATTCTGCACTAAGGGATATAAATAACGCAAGTGAAGTCAATTAGGTGAATGTGTATTAGGGACGGTCTGTTTAATTCTCTTTTTAGTTTAGCTATCCGTCTAGTTTGGTAAAACGTACACATCTTTTGCTCGAATGATTTAAATTTGCAGTAAATCTTTTTGTTTCCAGAGGAGCAGAAAGATGAAATTTCATGGTAGGATGAGCCGTGCTCACGGCTGTGTTTATGTGCGCAGTTGCGGCATGATGGAGATTTCACAATCCTGATACCCATGTGAACCAGGGGGCTTTTGTTGGGCAACACAAACTGCTGGAAGCTCTCGGCTGCAGTGCCTTTGCTGTACAGGCAGTCCTGGGTTACATACATCTGACTTACAAATGTGGAGAGACAACAGGAAGGGAGAGGAAATCTACCCCTAGGAAGAGAAATTCACTCCTGCAAGATTTTATGGAAAAAGGTGTCTCCGCTGAAGCTTTATCGCCAATCCTGGTTTCCACAACAACCCAATGTTTGCAATGTCACAGGGACAGAAAGCGAGGTGAAATCTTCAAAAGAGGCACGGACAGCAAAACAAATGTTACTGGGGTGTTTAACCCTTTCCTATGCTATCCCCAAAAAACAAACTTTTGGAGTTGCACTTAAAAAATGTACCTGTTCCAACTTGCATACAAATTCAACTGAAGACCAAACCTGCAGAACTTATCTTGTGTGTAACCTGGTGATTGCCTGTACACGGAAGGGACCTCAAAGGTGGCTTTATACATTCTTCAGGTCTTCATAACTTTTAGCATTTAATTTGTTTTAGCAGCTGCCTTCAATACTTACCTTCTTTGCTGTTGCTGCTGTATCTTTAGAATTTTACCTTTCTGCTTGGTTAAGCCAGCCCAAAGATTGCTACTCCTGTTACCAGCTTTTGGATGGTTCTGTTGCCATCCAAGGTCCTGTGGACATTTTTGAATGTGCTCCTGGGTGAAAAACTACGAGCCAATGCTATGACGCCGCTTGTGCCGACATGCACAGACAATAAGGAAGGAATAGATGGTGCAGTGAAATTATGGGACATGTTGCGCCGAGGAGTAGTTAGGCACACATGCTCAGTGGAATTGTGGGACATGAAGTGCCAAAGAGGAGGAACACAGCCCGGGGTAGTAGATGTGCATGCAAGGACAGTGGAGTTAAGAGACATGCCGAGGAAGGGGAACACAGCCAGTGAGCCATAGGTGGGCACTCATGCACAGGCGAAATTATGGGATATATTCCTGAGAAAGGGGAATGCAGCCAGGGAAAAAGGATGGGTCACTCACTTGGTATAATTTGAGACGTGTAGTCCTAAGGAAGGGGAATGCAGCCAAAGAGGAAAAGATGGGCCACACATACTTGGTGGTAGAATTTGAGACCTATAGTCCCAAGGAAGGCAAATTCAGCCAAAGAGGAATAGATGGGGCACTGTGCAGTGGAGAAGGAATTTAGGGGACATGTATTCCAGGAGGAGGGAACATGGGGACTTTTTATGAGCTGATGAAGGCATGTTTCTTGAATGGATGTCCAGGGAAGTGGTGCACAGGAACCTGGAGGCTGCAGTGGTAAAGACACTAAATGAAAGTGTTTCTGGACTTAAGTCATTTATTTTCCTCTCTATAAATAGAAAAAAAGTGAGTCTTTACAAATACATTAAGATTAAAGTTTTGTTGGAGGGGGATGCAAGTTCTGCCCCATTAACCATTTGGCTGCTGGTGAGGACAGCTGTCTCTTCTGGCCACAGCCAGGAAAGGTGGCAGGTGTGCAATTAATTGAATGGAAACAATTTGCATCCACATTGTTCAAACTATTTCTACATGATGTGTTGTGTTTCCAGACTGAGAGAGTTTTTTTTGGCTGGACTTTTCGTTCATTTGTTTTACTGCCGTGAATGTAGGAATATCAGTAATTTCAGGGGAAATCTGGTTCAAACAAACATTAGCTGCTGTTTTAAAGCTACGCTCCAGTGAAACGTAAGAAGATTCGCTTTTAAACTCGATCAGGAGAGACGGTTTACTTGCTGAGAGCACAAGAGGGACCTCTGCAGCGTAGCATCATGTGTGGAGAGGCTCAAAGGCACCACCATAAACATACTGAATCTGGAAGCAAATTGTTATGTAAAAATGCAGATGAAAGCAAACGTGTGCTTTGTCCATGCTGGGAAATTCAAAAGGAAAGCGTTTAAATAAAAAATGTATAGGAAGAGTTACCTTTAGTGCAGATGGTGTGTGAAAATGTTCCCTAGATCTATAGAGAAAAAGCTGAAGTTGTATGCAAATCTTTACTTTTTATGAGGCTAGCCCTATCCTTCTCTTGCCTTCCAAACCTTGCTGCTTGTCATGCAGGCTGCCCACATAACACATAATAGGAATTGGCAGTGCCAAGGTTGAGTTTAGGCTTTATTTAGAGAACACAAATGAGGGTCAAGGTGCTAAATGTCTACATGCTGTGGCCACGATTGTCTGCTATTAGAAAAGCCATTGCTGGAGTGGTCAGAGGCTCTATTCACATGTAAGCACCCAGATAAGTGGACAGAACAGCGGCTGTTCATTTGTACAGATGACGGCACCATTGCTGGTCACAGTGTGCATGCAGCTCTTCTCCACCAGCAAGAATCCACAGGCAGCCAGGAATGGTTACCCCTGTGAATGAGGCCTTCTAGGAAAAGTCTAGCTTTAAATATATGTAGAATTTGAGTATCACCTCACATAGCAGAGAAACTAATAATCAATATAGGAAAATAGGGCCAGAGGGATCTATCAGGACAGTTGCTGTAGCCGACCATGGATATATTCCCATCAAGCGGGTTATACTGGACTATCTCAGTACTGATACACAATTTTTTTTTTTTTTTTTTTTTTATGCTATAAAAAATATAATTTTAATACATATAAAGACATGTACAAAGAACAAATTAATAAAATTCAACCAATGTCAACTGCTAACGGGATCGCCCGAAAGTAGACTGTTGATGTGGGGTATAGACAATCTGGTCCTCTACCAGTTTCACGGATTAAAACCGCTTCTTCAGCAGGGACTATCTAGAAGTCAGAAAATACATGCAATAAAATATACAATAATTACATCAAAAGGAATATAATTATACAGCAAACATTGAAATAAAAAGATCTGCTCACCCAGAGGATCATACCTCAATACGTAAGCCGACTTCTAATTAAGGATATGATAATGGTAAATGGACGAGGCAATTGCGAGCCAATTAATAGGGCCCGTAGGGAGTGAAGGGACACCAATTGCCGCACAAGATAGTGGGGACAAGGGAGGCAATAGGGGGTGAACTGTGTAAAGGGGAGAGAGGGTAGGGATTGTGGAGGATGGGAAGGGATGAGGGAGGCGTAGAAAGGGGGAAGAAGGTGGGGGGGGGGCAACAAGGAAGGAAAATAAGGGGAGGAGAAGGGAGGGGGAGAAAAAGGGAAGGGGGGAAGGTTGAGGGGGAGGGGTAAGGGTGATTGGAATATGCAGACGGATTGCATAGGTATAAAAGCTCACCAGTAAGTGTGTAAAATTACCAGGGGTGGTAGTAGGTCAAGGTGAAAGGAGTAGACACTAGGAACACTACACAGTCAACCATAGTGGAGGAGATGTAACCTGTAGCAAGAAAGTGTCTATGGCTATCCAGCCAAGGGACACTGTAAAGTAATACGACCTATAGCAAAAATGGTGATCAAAATATCAGAAGACAGTGTAGTCTGAGACAGCAGCAGGTTGCAAACAAAAAGGGGGGGGCTAAATCTTACCCCAACCTCCGCACCGACCAGTACACTACCCCTGGATCCGGGCAGTAATGCACACCAAACAGATCTGAAAGACCCGTTGAGTATACTCCCCAACCCGTGCACGTTGATCTGCTACCCCAGTGACCGGCATGATCGCAGGCTGCTTCTGGTTCTCCCAATTAGAGGCGTACGTGTGTTTCCCCTGGTGAGAAAGCATTCCACTGCCTCTCACTTGCCCTGACTTTGGGCGGTCTGCCCTTAGACTGATCACGGTGCGCTTGCACAGTGCTGACGTCGGATGCCGCCCACGGGGTTTGGGCGCATAGTTAACGGGTCTTTAGCCTTCCCTCTGGCCCTATTTTCCTAGATTTACATATAACGTTGGGATACAAAGAAGCCCAAATAAAACCATTGTATAACCTTATCAGCGCTATAACACTGCTTAAAATTGAATTCATAAAAACCCAGACACGCTTACAATGTACAACAGTGAGTGTGGTGTGTTTACTTTTTTTTTTTTTATTCATTTTTTTTTTTTTAAATGACATTACAGTGAGTTTAATGTTCCATGAAAATTAATGCAATGTCATTTAAAAAAAAAAAAAACCCTTCTGCCTTTACAACCACTTTAATTTTAGGGCATTCTGCATTTTTACACATCACTTTACAAGAAGTTATGTTGCATGAAAAGGAGTGCAAAGGGATGTGTAAAAATGCAGCATGCCATAAACGTAAAGCGTTTGTAAAGGCAGAAGGTGTATTTTTTATTTTATTTTTGTCAGATAAAGAAAACCTTCAGTGTGCAGCAGCCACCCTCAGCCCCATCTCTATCCAGCGATGTATTGGCACTCGCTGCTGTCAATCAAGGTCAGTGAGACTTTAAAATCGCTAAGTCTGCCTATCAGGTGGCCCTACTCCTGACCCTGCACTGATGTACCAGTGGCGTCTGCACTACCAAGTTCATCAGCAGGGAAAGTTTCCCTGGCAGCTTTCCTTTGGTAGCATGGGGAAGCCCTGTGCATGCGTAGATGGCCATGGAAGCCAGCCAGGACTCTTTCAGGACCCAAGCCATGTGGCACATCTGCACAAGCGCAGGGAGCAAAAATTCTCACCTAGGCAAGAATTGTGGAAGTTCTGCTGTACAGTCCAAATGATAAAATATTGCGTTTGTAAGAGGGGGAGAAGGGAGGAGGCAGAGCAGCACAACATGCCCTTTAGGGTGTAGGTCCATGCCAGTGTGTTGGTGTGAACTGCGGTCAGTGATTTTCAGCTGTAAATGAACTGAATGCATCTATTGTGAATAGAATCTTTAAATAGACTTATTATGCAGGTTTTAAAATGTGCCAACAGTTTGCACATTACCTTACAAAATAAAGGGAGATCGTACATCTACAAGATGAGAGGGTTAGGAGGGCCCTGTTCTTGAGAACTTACAATCTAAAAGGGAGGGGCAAGAGAAACAAAAGCTTCCATTTTGAATGGTTTGTGTTGTGCAGTATAGGCATCTTCACCTCGGCATTCCATATTTGTTTAAAAATTATATATCTTAGATTTTTTTTCCAGTAAGACTTTACAATTTTTATCATTTTATTTTATTTTAAACTTGGCTATCACCTAAATATTGAATCGACATGCTAGTAGTTTGTGGGAAAGCAGAGAGCGGCCTCCCTGTGTCGCAGTGTGCTTGCTATTTTTGGCCTGGTAAGTAATGACGGATGCTTGTGGAGCTGCCTGTGACGTTCACCTTGAGCTGTCCTTCTCACATGGCTCATTCTGGCTCCGCCTCCCGCTGTCAGCTCGCTGCCCGTACTGCTCAGGGATGCTGCTACGTGGACATTTTGTTATGTAAATGTTCAGCCTGTGAATTGGAAAATGTCTCTGTGTAACCATTAACACAGCACAAAATTGTGCTTAAGCTTGTCCTTAAACCCGGATGTCCCTTGCTAATATAGCGGAAGGCTTTAATAAAGAAGTTATTCACATGATGCTGGCCAGATTTAATTCAGCTTTTCCACACACTTAAACAATAGGATTAAACTTGCTAGGAGCCCGGAGATTGTGGCTGCCATTTTGTGTGATAGATTAAAGCATACCTGTCATTTCCCCAGCGTAGGTAGCTATTTTGTGTGTTCAACAAATACCCGGCCCTCCCGCTCTCACCCAGATCTGATTTCCTGTGTAACATCCCTCAGGGTGGCATGCTTCTGCCAACTTGACCCCTCAGCATGACGGGCGTGTGTGTATTATTTTCACTTACTAAGAACTGCCATTGTTTCTCCACCGTGACTAACCATATAACAAAGATGGAGTGAATGTGGAAGTGAATATTTAAAGGGTTAGATTACCTTTACAACTAAACTGCCCGTGCAGGAAAGGTGTGCCTGTAGATAAAAACAAACCGTGCAGCTTTAACCGAAGTTAAATAATGCCCTTGCTGTTTTTGGAGGCCATTTACCTATCTTCTGAGGTCTGGCCGAAAAAAGCTCCCAGGGGTGGCATCCATCATCCCATCCCATCCTGTCTTGTTGCTAAGACATTGCTATGACACTCCCAATTGATTCAAACCCCTTTGAATATTCTCTTCACTCTTGCAGTACCATGTGTGGGGATTGGGAGCCCACTCCTGTAATGGGTTAGGCTGAGCAGTAATGGCTAGAAGTCTCTTGGCAGGATGGAATGATGCCACCTCTGGGAGTTCTTTGGCTAAGAGGTACATAAATGGCCTATACCTATAGCAAGGACATTATCCAACTTTACAAGCACCTCTTACCTGAATAGGCAGTTTGTTGTTAAAAGTGAACTAACCCTTCAAATCTCGGTGGCGGATGTTCTTTTTAAATGATAAAAATCGAACCATATACTTTTTTACATGTATGTTAGGGGTTCCCCCTTGGAACCTACACCGAGCGGTTCTGAAGAAGTCACTAGTTAGATGTGCTCTGTTTTCTTTGGGGCAGCACACTGATTTTAAATTGCACTCTTCAATAAAGAAGGCCGGAGGCTGCCATTTTTCTTAATGGTACCCGGCTCCATCCAAACGGTTTAATCCACAACCTCGAGGCAACGGCTAGGAAACAAACATTCTCATTCTTCCAGGGGATAAAGAAATGTGCAATAGATTCCTCCATCCAGGCTAAACAGCATTGATGTGAGAAGTCTCTGCTGCAGGTGTTGTGCCCGCTTGAATACCTGAACAGTGACCTTCTTGCATATGTAATGTGCAAATATGGTTGTTTACCATGTATATATTCAATATTAAGCTATACAGTACATGGGAACAAGCGTTTTTAATAATTTTAGATTTTTTTTTTTTTTGGTTAAAGCGGTAGTTAACTTCTCCAAATAGGTTTTAAACAATAGTCTCCTGCAGTGTTAGGCCAAAATGTGCTAGTATGCACTGCATACTAGCAGACTTATCGCTCAAATGGAGCCCTTTACCGCTGGACTGTCACTGCTCGGGGCACTTCCATGCAGGGGGTTTTTCTTCTGGGCTTCTGCTCTCCAGCCGTTTGCATGGCCAAGCCGCAAGGACATCCTGCTCTCATACATATTGCTATAGTGACACTGCTCTCTACGTGTATGGCCCACTGATTGTGCCGAGAATGTAGAGCACATGCGCAGTGATTGGAGCCAATGTGAATATCTCTTAAATAGTGCAAGTTTAGGAGCTCTTAATGGTACCTACAGGTTGTAAGGACATTAAACAATGTTCCAGCCTGGGGGAGAAAAAGAATTAAGTCAGCAGTTACAAATCCTGTAGCTGCTGACTTTTTTAATATAAGGACACCTAACCTGTCCAGGGAGCCAACAATGTCTGCACCCATCCATCGGCTCCGGGTGCAAGCGCCAGTATCCTTACTAAGGGAAACCAGAAGTGAAGCCTTGTGACTCCACAGCCTGTTTCCTACTGTGCATACGCTAGTCGCGCTGTGCTTTGAGTGGTCCCACAGACTTCTGGGACCTGTGTGTGTCTCCCAGAAGGCGAGGGGGAGAAGGAGGGTCCGCAGATGACTTGGGTCACCCTTACATGGAATTGGGAGCGTATACCTGTTTTTGACAAGTATCCACCCCCCGAAGGTACCAAATATGGCACCGGAGAGGGGTGGCGGGTAGTGTGCAGAGTCCACATTTGTGTGGGACTTCACTTTAAAGCAGAAAAAAAAGGTATTAAAATGTCTACCTTTGTTCAGCACTTCCTGGTTTTTAGTCTGGACTGGGCCCTGCTGTGTCTTGGGTTGGCTCCTGCACTGCTGTTCCAGGAGGCAGCATGTTATTAAACCGCATCTTTACTGCACATCTGCATACTCATGGCTGATTTCCATGCATGTGCACAAGTGCTGCAGGTGCTATAGTGTCCCTGTACTAGAAGCTGTTTGCAATTAAACGCATGCGCAGAAACCCACCCCCTGGCTCTGTCAGATCCCACACACCTGGAAAAGACTGACACATTCTGTGTTTGTTTTTTGTTTTTTATGGTGGCACGAAGGAGAATAAGGGATCTTTAAGCATGCTTCAACACCTTTTTTTTTTTTTTTTTTTTTTTTTTAGGCCAAGTGCCATTCTGAGAGCTCCAGCTCCACGCCCCCCTCCCATGTCTGGGGACATCACAAGTCCCCTTTCCAACCTCTTTTTGCTCTGAAAGTTGGTGGATGTTAAAAGCTGCAGTGCAGAGTAGAGCTGTGTAGACATGGTACCACGGGCTCAAAGGATGTAGAAATGCTTGGCATTATTCAACCTGAATGAGGGGAGGCATTGGATTGCTGAGTCTGTAGGGGACGGTGCTGGAGAAGGGGAGACTATAGGAGCAGCTACTTTATTGTATTAAGAGCTGTGTGGCATCTTTTTTTTTTTTTTTTTTTTTGCCCAAGCTGAACTCCCTTACAGTAGCCAGGAACGTAGTGCATTTCCACCAACCAGCATATCTAAGTTTTTGACTGTAGTAATGTCAGATGCAAAGTCGGTCTATGACTGTACTGTCATGAGACTCATCAAGTCATTTCTAGCAAAGTTCACACGTGGCAAATGCTGTAGCAATATCTTCCTTTCATTTCAAGAAGCCCAATTACGTGTTGAATGGTTTCAAATTGGATGGCTGTGTTTAAAGAATGACCTTAGCATACATAATATAGGACTCTTGTCTCAAGGCTTCTAATCTTCTACTACAATGGCCCTCTGTATTAAAAACAGCCGTGTGCTGCATGGAGTTAATAAGGATAATCTGATTATCTTTCTTTGAAATACGATTCTTGCTCAGAAATTGTTCCCTTCAAGTTCGATTTACCATTTCCACTCAACATCAACTTTTAACCACTTCAACCACCATCAACCATAACTACCTTATGAGTTTTTTGGCTTTTTTACATTTTATCATGGTTTTTTTTTTTTTTTTACCCTTTATGAGCAAACTTTAAGACTCTGCCACCAGCGATCCCGCACCTGACAAGATCGGCTGTGGCATGATCGCTAAGGGGCTGCTTGTTTTGTCCCTTTGGGATTGCTGCCTTTGTAGCTGAGGCAGTGAGATGTTGCTCCTATTGCCATTGATGACCAGCATTTCAGCCAGCGACATTCCACTGCGTGTGGCTTCAGAGGGGAGCAATTTAATAGGGTCACACAGGCAGCGTTTTTAGCAGTCCTGCTGTTGGCGATTTGTCACTAGCGGCAAAGTTGCCGTGCATTCAAAACTGGGGGATGCACATGCAGAAGATTTAGATGCTTGGTACAAATTGGTGTAGCTGTCTTCCAAAAAAAAATAGTGGGCTGATATATCTTGTTGGGGTCGCCAGCAGTGGATTCCTCTGTTCTAGGCTGTATTCCCATCTATCCTAAAATCTCACCTGCTTTAAGATTCTTCCATTCTTCTCAACAGAAAAATTGGAACCTCTCCTAGTAGCTGTAATTGGTTTAGAGACCTGCAAACTCAAGTGCAGATAGTCTTACCATTGGGATCACTGATGTAGGAAACTGCTAAGTGATTTAAAGGACCGGTCATAGTTGGGGCTCTCATACATTACTCTGGGCTGCCATTGCCTGCCACCTGCTAGTGTCTGGACATTTTTCATTCCCCTGCAACATAAACATACCTGCCCTGAAACTCCTACTGCTTCCCGAAGGTGGGGAATGGTTCCAGCACTTTATTGGAGCCTGGATGTGATGAGTATCGGGGTGTTTGGTTTAAGGTATTAGTAGACCTGTGCTTTATTACAACATTGGCATTGAGAGTAAGAGTTAGAACCTTTTTTATTTTCATTGATTTCAGACTCCCTTTGGGTGACAAGTTGAGGGAATCCAGTTCTGACCGTTGCCCCTGAAACCGAAGGCGATGGGAAATGGTCTGAGGACGCCTCCTCTGGTGACAGCTGTTGGGATGGGATGTCACTTTTTTACTTTAGGGATATTTTCTCTCACTTCTTATTGTGTCTCTAGGACTGCAATTGAAGGAAAATAATCACTGCAGTGACATAGATGTTGATAAAAAGCCATTAAAAAAAAAAATGGGCAAATTTCTAACCCACCCTTTACTCAGTCCATAAATATTTACTATGTTTCTTTACGTTGGCCATAAGATCTAAAAAGTGTTTAATATGTGGAGTAGCCACTGAAGTAACCATATGTAGGCTTGATTGTATGATTGTTAGATTTATGAATCAAAATTTTACAGGGTTATTAAAGTGGAACTACACTTCATCTGAGCACTACAAACCAAAAATGCTTTTCAATTCATTTTTAGTCTTCAACACAAACACCCCCATCCACCTAAGTCTCCACTGTTTATTTTGCTGTGAAATCACTGAAACGCCCCCAGCATTTCTGGCTGGGGCCATCTTGAGTACAGGTAAATTATTCATGCAGCATTTACTCCCTTGGATTAAATTAAATCCATCTGTCCTTGGCTCGGGCATGCAGGCAGAAGGGTGTGCTTGGCTGGGAAAACCTCTGCCCCTCCTGAAGGCTCCATCATTTGACTAGGCCTGGAAACCAGGAAGTAAATGAAGAAATGTAAAGTTTAAAACAAGTAAATATGATCTACTTTCCTATATATTTACTAATGCTAGCAGCATACAGATTTAAAATGGTCAATGTTGCTTGAAAGTCCAAATATATTAATATAACATAACAGGACCCTGGCTTACAAACTCTCTACCCAAGTCAACTGCCAAATGGCTGATCGCTGATGCTTTATTATGTCAGCAGGTTTAAAAATGGCTTTTATGGGCAGTATCAAGTTTGCAAATGTTTGAAAAAAGATCTAGGATTGTTAGCAGTCGTTCAGCAGATGATCAAATCGAAACATAAATGGGAAAGGTCTTTAAAGCAATTCATGCATGTGAAAATGTAAATCGCAATGTGCTATATTTAGAAAAGCATAATTTAATCTGATAAAATGAAGTTGTTTATCATGAAAAACTGTATTGGTGCTGTATTCTCTAAAGTGATTGTAAAGGGAATTGTATTTTTTTATTTTTAAATAAGCTTGTCATAATTACCTGCTCTGTAATGGTTTTGCACAGAGCAGCCCCAGTTCTTTTCTTGGGTTCCCTGCTGACGGCTTTCCCTCTTCTGAGTGCCCCCCATAGCAAGTTATGTGCACAGTTAACCTGGGACATTTCAGCTGTCAATCAAAAAGCTTTATAAAGGCAGGAGCCAGAGAGTGACTTACCGTTCAAAGCTCTTTTTGATGCACACAATGTAGGACATTCACCTATAGTCCTGGCCAGGAGCGTGCATGCAAGGGTGACTCCGTAGGACCCGCCAGCCACTGATTTTGTCTGAAAATACAACAGAATTTGATTAAAAGATTTCTGTCGAGTAGGGCAGGCCATACACTGGTCAACCAGGGACCAGACAAATTTTGATCAGTGTGTGGCCTACCCCAATTGACAGCGTAACATAATTTTGATGAGAGTATGGCCAGCTTAAGTATACATAATGGGGTTGATGGGCTATGTGCGGTCACTTCCACTCTTCCATGAATATTCAATGGCTTTTTATTTCACTGAAAATGAATCCTAATTTTCTTAAGAGTATTAGTCTTAACACCAAGCTGTTTTCTCTTATAGGATCGGAGCAGAATGTACGACAGTTTAAATATGCACTCCTTAGAAAACTCCCTTATCGAAATAATGAGAGCAGAGCATGATCCACTGAAGGGTGAGTCTTCACTTAGCTTTTTTTTCTATGCTAATAGTATTAAAGTATACCTTAAGCCAAAATCTTTTTTTTCTTTGTGTTTTGGGTTGAGTAGGAAATGAAACAAAATAATAGTTAAAGCCCTATCGGATCGTTTTTTTTTTTTTTTTTTTTTTTTTTTTTTTTTGTGCTATATGTCCCATTGGAGAGATTTGTCTTCACTTCCCATCTTCAAGACTAAACAGGAGGTCAGAGGAGATTTCTCCAAAGTAAAAAAAAAATACTCTACCAGACAGTTTTTACTGGAGTGTGGCCCCATTGGAAGATGTATCCTCTATTCCTGTTCCAGGCGTTACTCTGCAGCATCTGGTCACTTCCTCTGTGCATCCTCCCTACTAACTTCAGGTCCCCTTAGCAGTGTTCCTTTATGATAAGCCTATACTTATACAGTTATATGTGAGTGCATTTATTCTTTTTAGATGGTTGCGCCTTCTACTTTCTTCTTCTTTATTGCAGTTTATATCAGAGGTTTTATCCATACTTTCAGCTAGGAGGAGCAGGAAGCCATCTTAACTAAGTGACTTTGACTTTCACATTTGACTTTTAAAGTGGAAGTAAACCCAAAAAAAGGCATGCCGGGAATGCTAACTGCACATTGGCTGTGCTCTCAGCCAAACTATCAAACCATCCAATGGCAGGTGTCATAACGAATCACATGTGCAGCACCATAGCAGTTGATTAAACAGAGGCAAAGATGGCAGCTTCCTTGGCTGAAAACGATAGGGGAGTTTACTTCCACTTAAGGGGCAATCCCTTACCCCTCCTTTTTTTATTTTTATTTTTTATTATTTTTTTTCACTCTAATATATTGTTTTAACATTAAGATCTCACTAGCTGATGTGGATCACTCTTCAAAAATTTTTTTTTCAGTGGTGCTGTATGTAGCTTCAACCAGTGGAATACTTTTTTTTTTTTTTTTTTTAATGGTTTAAGGCTTCATTGCTGGTAAACGGATGTTTAGGAGCAGTTGGGTGTTGGTGTGTGTGTGTGTGTGTGTGTGTGTGTGTGTGTGTGTGTGTTTTTTTTTATTTTTTTTTATTTTTTTTTTTTTTTTTTTTTTCAGCTGCCCCTGAACTCGCCTCCGTTATCTTATCAGTACATGTACACAGGGTCGTTTATAGTAGGTTTTAGGCAGTTGCGTTTTAGAAGCTTTTTTTTTTTTTTTTTTTTTTTTTTTTTTTTTTTTTTTAAGCAAAAAAAGCGCTCAGGACGGATGTTCACAGGCGATTGACGTTTCAAATGCCTCCAACAGCTTGTAAACGTGGTAACTTGCCTTTAGCCACGTTTCATTTACAGGCGTTTTTCAGTTTTGACTACTTGGCAAAAAAAAAAGCTGCTAAACATGCCAAAACAGACGTTTTTAAATGTCTGTTACTATCTGTCAAGTTAAATGATTCTGGAGAGGGTGTAAAACATCTCATATACATTAAGCCTAAGGCTAGCAAGCTACTGCTCTGTGTGCAGTTTTCTGTGACAGACTACTACTGGCTGTGCTGTGTTTTATAAGGTTCTACTGGGACAACATAAACAGGAGGCATTGGTGCTATCCTTCATGTAGGCTAGACCAGTGGTCATCAACCCTGTCCTTGGGGCCCACTAACAGGCCAGGTTTTATGTATTACCTTAGGAAAATGCAGACTAGAATACTGCAATCGCTGAGCAGCAAATGATATCGCCTGTGATGTATTCCAGTTATCTTGCAAATCTGGCCTGTTAGTGGTCCCTGAGGACAGGGTTGATGACCCCTGGGCTAGACGGTGCTATCCTACATGTAGGCTAGAGACTTTCTTTGAGTACCTTAAACTGATTGCCTCGGCTGGTACTTGCAGATATAATCTCTATATCCAAAGGAATAAATAATCAGGTTTCACCGCATTAAGCTACTTCTACTGAGTTAGAAATCCCGTGCATGCAGGCAGGCAGCCACAGGGGCCACGCAGTGTGTTCCTGACACCTGCTGCGCACCCATCAAAGTGGAAGGCTTGAAAAAGAGCTCACACACACACACGAGTGTTCGGTAAAGCTTCTGCTTCTTTGCGTTAAGGATGAATTCACACCTGAGTGCTTTCGGCTTGTAAGACGCTCTACAGGCAAAATCACATTAATTTCAATGGCAGCCGTATACATTAGAGCAGTTTGTCGTCTGAAAAACGCCTTAAGCTCAAAAAAGAACATGAGCTTCTTTGGGGCAGATTACAGGCATTTTTCTGCTTTTTACATTGGGGACCTGCACAAAATCACGGCAAAAATGCTGTAAAAATCTCTGCAAAAACACAGTAATGCGCAGCTTTGAAGCGCTCAGGTGTGAATGCAGCCTAAGTTGTACTCGATGCTACAAGCTTAATTTTTGCCTTTTCCTGGCCGGAGAGGTTTGGAATGAAGAGTGAAGTGTACGGCATCCGGCACCTATGTGTGCAGAACCTTACTGCTTAGACTTGCTACTTATCCAGTAGTACCAACAGCAGAATGATGCTTACATTTCCACATTCAGCAATCTGAGCCAATGCTCCTTTTCTTTATTCCCGTGAAGCCTCCAAGTGGCATTGCCCTCCTACCACTGGCAGCCGGACCTAGAAAGGCCGGGTCTGTTCTTTGTGGTTGGATAAGTTGTCCAGCCATTGAGAAGACCTTCTGTCCTGCAGAAAGCTAAGGGATGCAGATTGATAAATGCTGACATTTACATGCCAAGAGGCCAGCCTTGTTTAGTGGGGAATGTGTATATGTGTTACTCCTAAACACATTCTTCTGCTAGAAGAAAGCCAGCTTTTGTGTCTAATAAGGACTCCCCACTCACTGCTCCCTTTTGAAAAGTGAACTTAATGAAAACAAGAGGACAGTGCATGTTGTGTGCACAGTACAGCCGGGCCCAGGAGAAAGTGATTGGAACGTCAGGCACGTGTTTCCCCTCTGCTATGACTAAGCATCTTGTGTATATTTTGGCACACAGAACACTCTTGTGCTCGGAACCTCAATGCCTCCTCCTCCTCCTCATTCTTCACAGCGTCATTCATGGTATACACCACCCTACACACGTCACTTGCTCCATGCTGGATTTGTTGTAAGTGCTTAAACAGGCATATCAGACTGGGGTTTTTAGAGAAGAATTTGGCCCTTTCTTTGCTTCTTTGTGGCTACAGTCAGTTTAGGTATTTGAGTCAGCTAGGCCCTAGGCTGTTCTCCCATTGGATTAAGGCTACATATCCTTTTGTAATTGTGTGTTATGGGCCCTTTCTCAAGAATATCCTTGTAAGTTGTAGTTGTGACATTCATTACAAAGGTTTTTTTCTAAATGATATTGTAGACTTTGGGGTTGATTTACTAAAACTAGCACCAAATTTTGTGCTCCTCTGCATAGAAACCAATTAGCTTCCAAGTTTTTTTATTTTTATTTTTTGTCAAAGCTTAACCATTTGCCGACCAGCTGCTGTCATACTGCAGCAGGTCGGCACGATTCCACGAACCGCCATAGCTATACATCAGCCCCTTTTAAGTGGGATAGCAGGCTGCACAGCGCGCCTGCAGATGCTCGTGACCAGCGGTCGTGATGACTGCCAGCCACAAGCGTAAACACGCATACCAGTTCGGAGAGGAGAGATCATGAGTTGCTGCGATCGCTCGCTCTCTCTCTCCACAATTAGATCACACCTAGGGAACAGTTAACCTCTTGATCG
This sequence comes from Lithobates pipiens, assembly GCF_037356315.1. Classification (NCBI taxonomy): domain Eukaryota; kingdom Metazoa; phylum Chordata; class Amphibia; order Anura; family Ranidae; genus Lithobates; species Lithobates pipiens. The sequence goes on along the minus strand of NW_027507718.1, from coordinate 450,611,364 downwards.
CCCCCTAGTGTTAATCCCTTCCCTGCCAGTGACATTTATACAGTAATCAATGTACTTTTATAGCACTGATCGCTGTATAAGTGTCAATCGACCCAAAAATGTGTCAAGTGTCTGCCATAATGTTGCAGTCTCGCTAAAAATTGCAGATCACCGCCCTTACTAGTAAACTAAAAAAATAAAAATGCCATAAATCGATCCCCTATTTTGTAGATGCTATAACTTTTTTTTTTTTTTTTTTTTTTTTTTTTTTTATCAAATATGTAGAATACATATTGAACTAAACTGAGGAAAAATTGCACTTTTTAAAAAATAAAAATGGGACTATTAGAGCGAAAAGTACAAAATATAGTTTTTTTTTTCCCCCCCCCCTAAAATTTTAGCTTTTTTTGCTTATAGCGCAAAGAATAAAAACTGCAGAGATGATCAAATACCACCAAAAGAAAGCTCTATTTGTGGTAAAAAAGACGTCAATTTTGTTTGGGTACAGTGTTGCTTGACCGCGTAATTGTTAAACGACTCAGTGCCGTATCGCAAAAAATGGCCTGGTCATTCAGCAGTCAATTCTTCCAGGGCTGAAGTGGTTAAAGTGGTTATACAGCCATTACGGTTTTTTATCTTCACGTAGTATAAAAACCTTAAGTGTGCAGCAGTCCTCCCAATATTTACCCGAGCTCCCTCTCAATGTGCATGAGAGGATCGGCTCTCTGGGGACTCTCCCTTGGCTAAGACAGCTGCTGGAGCCATTGGCTCCCACTGCTGTCAATCGCAGCCAGTGAGCCAATGAGGAGAGAGGGGGTGGTTTTCGTGTCCATTCAGCATCTCTCTGGAAATGAAGAAGAGAGGCTAGAGAGCAAGCCTGCTTGGTCTGGGGGGGCCTGGAGCACTGGCTGGGGGACCTGAGAAGAGGAGTATCGGGGCTGCTGTGTCTCCATTAGCGAGATCCACCCACTTTATTTGTCGTATTTACTATTGTCATCGAAAGTAAAAGAAAATATGAAATGTTTGGTTGATGCCAGAACAGGAATAGTTCTTCTAAAGGGGCACTAGTTCTGGTCACCCTGGTGTCCTTCATGTTGGAGGGGTTTTGTCTCATTTCCTGTTTTGGCCATGGGGCAGGAAGTGAAGGGAACTCTTCCCCCATGGGACACAAATGACAAAAAAACTCACAGGTTATAATCCTTTGTTGCTCTATCCAAAATTAAGAGGAAGTGTTGCTTTTAGTTTGACTTTTATATAACTGGCTTCTTTGAGTTTTGCCAAGCTAGGGTCAAGACATCGTTTACTATGAACCGATAATGAAATGTAGGCAAATGTCCGTATGCAGTTCGAAACCCTTTAGCCCCAGTTCACACATGCAGTGCAGGAAATTTAACAATCCCTGCATTGAATCGTGGGCAGATTTGCTGTGGTTTCCGCCTGCGATTTGAAAGTGCTGATGTGTGAATGACAAATCGCGGGACTCGCATTTGATATGCCATTCATTTGGATGACCCCTAAAATCGCGGTGCGGGTCTGCTGCGATTGTCACGTGATCAATCACGGCAACATGCATTGCATAAAGGTGCTACTTTTGGTTGATATAGGTTGCCATGATTGCAGCACGATTTATCGCGGTAGACCCACACCGCAATTTTACGTAGTGTTCAATTGACAGGCATCTCAAATGTGAGGCCCACGATTTGTCATTCACACATCCACACTTTTAAATTGCAGGCAGAATCGTGGCAAATCTGCCCGCAATTCAAAACGCTTACGTGTGAATGCAGTCTAAGGCCCCTGTCCCTGCACTACTTTGGTCTGACTTTGCTGCGACTTGAGGTCCATAGACCTCAAGATTACACAGGCATTGCTTCAAGTCACGGAAAAGTTGCAGGACTTTTAGGTCGCACAAGTGTTAAAGGGGCTTTACAGCAGCATCTTCTGTGGGCATTCACACCACAGTGCATAGGAGTTGAAGATGTGCGTTTTTCAGTGCTTTATGATATATATATTTATTTATTTTTAATACACATTTGGGTTGATTTACTTAAACTGGAGAGTGCAAAATCTGGTGCAGCTGTGCTTTGAAACTAGGGATGCACCGATACCGAGTATTTTCACGAGTACTCGTGAAAATGATCCAGATTTCAAAACTGATACTTTGCGGTGCGATTTGCATACGTGCAAAATTAATTGGCACAAAGGATTGCCTCACCTCCAGTCCCTCTAGTGCTGCCTACAGGGATTCTAATTAGTCAGCATTGTCACATGGACAGCGCTGACAAATTAGAAGCCATCCAGCCCATACAGTCAGGAGAGGCGAGAAAGCAGCAGGGATTTCAATTCCCCGGACCGGTAAAGCGGGTTTTCGACATCTGATAGTGGGGGATTGTAGCAGTCTGGTACAGTGAGGGTGGGGAGGAATGGGAAAGAGGGTCCAGTGGATGGCTCGAACTGCTGGGCGGAGAGAGCCGCTGGGAATGAGGGGAAGAAAGCCAGAGAGAGGTAGGAGATCAAGCCGCAACCAAAGATGTCCACAGTCAGTTGGGTGCCGGAGCTGATGGAACCCAACGTGCAGGGAGGTTTCGCTGCACCTGTGTGAACTCAAAATCACTGATATGCCTGGGTTTACACAGGGAGCGGTGAGGGAACCACATGGGATTCGGACAAAAAATCGCACCACATTCCTGTTCAAATCGCATGCAATTCTTTGCAGTACCTTTTTTTTTTTTTTTTTTTTTTTTTTTTTTTTTCCCATTCCTTTTGTATGGACACAAATTGCACCGCAAAGTATCGGTACTCTGTGCGATTTGCATCCATATAAAATGAATGGGCACAAATTGCACTGCAAATAATTGCATGCAATTTGAACAGGAATGTGGTGCGATTCCTGTCTGAAGCTCATGTGTTAACTCGGGCTTGTCTGTCATTCAGGGTATTGGTGCATACCTAATAGAAACCAATCGGCTTCAAGTTTTATTTTTTTTTGTTTTGACAAAAAAAAACCTTAATTGAACAAGCTGAAGTTACAAGCGGATTGGCTACCATGCACAGCTGCACCAGATTTTAGTCCAGTTTAAGTAAATCAACCCAATTTCTTTTTCCCTTTACCTTTTTTTTGATTAAATATTGCCCACTCAACGTAGCCCAGTGCACGTGGAATGAATGGGTCCTTAAACATTTACAGTATAAGCTGTATCTGTAGGGATCCTTAGAATATCAAAGTCTGGATATCATTTGATTCCTCCATGCAGCTCCTTAGATTCTATTATTCTATTGTGAGTAGGCCTAACCCCGCTGGCTGCCCTTTACCTCCCTTCATTTCCCTGCTGGCTCTCTGTCTGCCCTAATGAGGATTAGAACCATGGAAAATCCGATTCGGGTG